>NC_056736.1:515722825-515755325 GCF_019279795.1 Protopterus annectens
AACAATATTCCTAAGTTTCAATATCTACGTATTAAATGTACTTGTTCCTCCGAACAAACTCTTAAAGCCTGCCAAGATGATTTAACTCGTAGTCTACTTACCAGAGGATATCATCAGGATCCTATCATTCGAACATTACATCAGGTTGATCGAATAGACAGGTGCCAATTGTTACAATACATGGACAGAACTATTCGGACTGAAAATCATATTCTAGTCACTACTTTTTGGACCAACACCAGTAGATTTAAAAGCATTATAAATAACTATTGGGATATTTTGTTAGCCCAAGACAAACTGAGTGAAATGCTCAACCTCAGATGTCTATTTTCCTATCGTAGAGGTAGAACTATAAACTCTTATTTAACACATTACAAACATTATAGTCCACCTATCAGCCAGCAAAGAACCCTATTTGGATATATACTATCAGGATGTGTTTCTTGTAGTCATTGTAGTGCTTGCACACATGCATCTCATATTAAGGAATTTACTAACTGTAACACATCCAAAATTTATGAAATAAGATGTTTTGGAAATTGCAGCAGTGATTGGATTGTTTGTTTGGCCACAAACATCCAGACCTTTCAGACATAGAGTCAGTGAATATTTAATGAAATAAGAAATAAAAGGGTTTCTAATGCCCTCTACAAACATACTCTAATACATAAAACTGCTAAATATACCTTTACCATAATAGATAAAATTCATGTGAACAAGTTATGTAAAGCGTCATGGCACAATTTACTAAATCAAAAAGAATCTGCTTGGATTATTAGGTTAAGTGCTTTATTTAAACCAGGCTTGAATGTGTTAAGTTAGTTCTGTTTTAATTAATTGATGGATTATTTCAATTAAGTGATATATATATATATAAGCAGTTGTAAGGGTTTGCTCTAATGAATATTTTTTGATGCACTGAAGAAGGCTACAACTTTTTAGCCGAAAACGGTTTGCTTTTATTGTATTCATGCGTTTTGCCACATTAAATTTCTAAAATATTTTTTCATCTTTCCCTTGTGCTGGATATTTTTTTAGATTCAATATTACAATGGTTTGATCCTTGCACTTTGTCTTCCCTGCGTATTTTTGGTCTGGTCTGCTAACACAAATACACAACTAAATACATTAGTGTGAAATGTCCCACTTGGTGTATATAATGATTTAATAATTTACCTTGGTGCTTAAGAATATTTATTGCTGTTGTTTTATTTAATTTGGCATTTTATTTAACATTATTGTTTGAGTGGGCTTATTGCAGACGATAGCTCAGTGATAGAAAGCGTAATGTCAGACTGTTTTCTGTCAGTGTACAGTCCTGCAGTTCCTTTTCAATTTATCTGTATTTTCATAAGTAAAGATACAGATACAAACATCCATTCTAGTAATATGGTTCATATCTTTTGTGAATAGATATAACTGAACACATATGATAGAAACAGTTAATATCTCAAACAATCCAGTACACATAAATTACCTGGAGTATTTGCTTTACGGCTACCCTGTACAAGGTGGTAACATTATAATATTGTTCTATACAGATTGTATTTTCGTTTTGCATTCATCACTTAGACGCTCCACCCCTCAATTGAAGATACCATCTGCTAAGAAGTCAGCAATATTGCTGGGCAAGGATACTGATTCTGACAGTAGCCTGCAAGTCGAAGTAAGGTGGACCTTGAATCACAGTAAAGCAAACCAGAGTGAAGATGCTGATTGAAGCCTGGGCGATGATATTCCACTGGCCGTTGCGCGAAGAAGGCAATTTCGCGAGTAAGATGATGCTGCCGAACTTCTGATGAACCCTATGCTCTGCCATCCCGACCTCACTGAGCTTTGACCATGACAGTGGGGATGACGCCACTTAACTAGAATGATGGCTGCCACACCTATCGGTCATCAACTTCAGTCTGATTTTGTACATGGATGAATTGCCTCAAATACTGTTAGAACTGAGACATGGCTAACTGATGGATCTTTGGAGTTCTCCACGGTCAGGCCTGGTCAAGAATGCTGACAAAGGAAGTGGGTATGCCTTCTGTACATGGGGTTCAGGAGTAGTCCACAGCAGGTTGATTGGAATGAAAGTCCACTGGATCACCAGTCGATGCCAGCACCTTGTCCGCAAAGTCTGACTGTGCATAACTTGTAAGATGTCTCTGCCAGTACTCACATGAAGTGCATTACCGAGCGGTGAAACTGATCCTAACGATCTTTCAACATTTCGAGTTTCTGATCTAAAGTGTACGAGGCTCCCAAACAATTTACAGCGAGCATACCCACCAGGTAACATCAAGTGTTTAGAAACACCTAACTCCAGTTAGCATTGATTACTTTGTGTGTCAGGATTTATTTGGTAACCTGGACTCAGCACAGAAGATGGACTTCTTCAATTTGATGTTTCCAGAGGAACTGTACTCACTTATTACTGATGAAACTAACTTACGCTGTATGCATGGGCACAGCACAGGTTAAATAAAGCGGTGGGGAGTCCCTGTTTGTCCCTGGAGACATACGTTTTCTTGGTGTCAGAATATACATATCAATGTTGCTATTCAGAATACAGGCAGTACTGGAAACACCATGTGTATGGTAATTTCAATGCTTCAAATTACGCGACAGAGGTTTGAAAAAAAAATTAGGCGAGTATTCCATTACTGCAATGGCAAACACCTCAGACTGCCGCGGGCTCTTTGGATCACGTGGCTACATCATGTACAGCTTCGCTGGATGCTGTACTTCGCATATATATGAGGACACAGTATAATGTGGATCGTGAGGTGGCAATAAGTAAAGCCAAGATTTGGCGGTGAAGCGTTAACATTCAGACTGAATTTATACCGGAGCAAGCCAGAAGGTATGGTATTGGGACGTAGGTTAACTGGCTGGCTAGCACAATGGGTATCGCGTGAATTCCAGTTACGGTGGAAAGGTAAGAACAGACCACCCAGAGTTTGGACTGGCACACCAAGTTGTGGTTTGAGCTAACTTTGAGGGGCTGGTGGAAAGAAACATCACATTTGCTGACAACTTCTTTACCACCTCTGGCACAGCAACTGCTGCAAGATGGTCTGTATTGCTTTCACGGGTCATGACGCACCAATAGGTTGGAATGGCTGCTAAATTTTCTGGCAGACAGGCCATTGGTATTTTGCGAGGTTTCACAAACAGTTGCAGAGTGGACCACTTGCAACTGATTGGAATGATCATAACCAGTATTTCTGCTGTCAACTAATAGTAACTTAACCTTGCTTGATCTCCAGCACATGCAGGGAGACTGCCGATCGGAACAAAGGCTGTGCCATGTCCACCATTTGTAATATGTATACGTATATGAATACAGGGTAGTTAGACGATCAGGACACAGTATCCAACTGTAAGGAAGAAACACAAAAATGATGGCTGTACCTGTTACGGGTTTCTATGGGATGTGACCATGAAATTGAATGCTACATTTATTCGTGAGAGGCAATACCACGACGGCTATCACTTGCGGTCCAGATGTGTTATGCAATACGGTTACGATTTTGAAGAAACCTAGGCACGTACACCTCACAACCCACCCTACAAGAAAGGAAAGATGCACTGAGATTACTGTCCCAGAAGCCATGAGAGCCGATTTGAACAAGGCTCACACTTTGAAATAATGGGGAAGTCAAGATGCAAACTTAGTGTGCCAACAAAAGTGAAGTAATGCTGAACCATCATGTGGATGCCGATACCAAAGAGATTAACCTTTGGTGCTGAATGCTTTGCAGCAAGTACATCCACGAAAATTACCATGACATAAGAGGTCCTTCTTGGGTGCAGCAACCAGTATATACACTGTACAACATAAAGAGGTAACTGGCTTTACTAGGTACATCGATTTCATGTTCACCCAACCACCGCCGGATCAGCATTAGGCCAGATGGCAGTTGGGGCAAGGACTCTTCTCAGTCAATCCTGCACTTTCTAGGTAAGCATGGCCTCTTGTACCCTTGTGATGCAGTGTTTCCCTCTGGGAAAGAACACATGCAAAGACAAAGCTTAGGTCAGTCTTGGTCTTTTCATGTTGTCTTGGTGTAGCTCTCACTCAGTCTCCCCAGCCTGATTGTAGTAAATGTTGTAGGTCAGAATTGCAGAGTGTTTTACATTAGCACTAAATTTTCACTCCTTGCATGGCCATTTGCAGGACACTGCGTAAATGGAAGGCAGGAGGTAAAGGCAGTTGCTGTGGCATTGCATGCAGTAAGTCATTGCTGCTTTAAGCGGTCTGAGTGGAGTGGCACCACGCATGGGACATATAAGCGCCCGCGATACTGGAAGCCTCATACCTTTCCTCACGGCATAATGTAGTGGAGTGGCAGTCCATACACTACTTTTCCTTTTATGATACCCATCTCTGTGCAGGTATCAGCATTTATTGTTTGGGACTTAGGTTGTGGAGAATTACAGTTTTATTTCGTATTTTGATTAATAACTTTGTAGGGCATCTGAGATAGTAACTTAAGTAATTCACATTTAGGAATGACATTGATATCAGTTTCCATCCCTGGGCTGGGGCTCCTTCTATCGCGGAGTCTGCATGTCCTCCCTGTGTTGGCGTGGGTTTCCTCATCCCAAAGATGTGCTGTGGGTGGATTGGACACTCCCAAATTGGCCCCTAGGTGTGTCTGCGTGCAGCCTTCTGCATAGAAGGTTGGAGTGCGGGCAACCGACACTCAAACTCCACTCCATTCTTATGGCCGGACGGGTGATCTACGCAGTGGCATTCAGGGAAAAGCGAAGAGATTGATAGTTCAACATGGGCAAAAGAACTGCCTGTAATAACATGGCACGCCATGCAGATATCAGTGTTGATTTTGGAGTTAGTTATGGAAGTGATTTTTTCATATTTTGGTAAATACTTTACAAGGGAGTATGACGGTATGCAGTAATAATACCTCATTTGAAAACAGTGTTACTTCCTTACAACATGGCAAGAACTGTTTGGCCCGCCTTGCACTGTACATGTACAGATATCAAGTTTGTTTTGAGTCTTGTAGGATTATAAATTATACATTTCAATACTTCTTGACCGGCGAAAGATGCACAGCTTCTCACTGATAGCAACCTCTGTTTACAGGTGCATTGCTTGATCCTTATGAAATATATAAATCCTATTTCTGTGAATATCTCCGTAATGGGCATATCTTACAGCTAAACAAGTTAAGATAAAATTTTAAAGCTGACATCCCATACAAACAAATTAAATACAAATTGTATAGGTCTACATGAATACAATAAGCCTTTGATAATGCTTTATTTTTCAAAAAGTAAAAAGTATACACAATATCTGCATTCGCTACTATCATAGCGTTGATATGCACTAACAATTATTTTACTGTTGGAAAAGGTCATTATCTCTGAACAGCTTTCACATTTACATTTTTACTCTATCTTGAAGTTATGGACATTTGTTTTCTGTAGAGGTGCTACAAGTGGATTTTCTGAAAATAGACTCAGGCTGCACTGTTCCTGTCATTGGAGATTAAGCAGGCGGCACAAACTGCTCGGAGTGAATGGATTTAGAGAGAAGGGATTTCCAATTTCAAAACACTTGGCCAAACAGGAAACAACAAATATATATTTTTAAAGAAAAATCTTTTTAGAATGCACCTGAGAAGGAAAACTAGCAAACTACTAGAACAGTATAATATACCTACGAAAGGTAATATTTAAAATGTGTAATATATGACAGAAGAAGAAATAAATTCTTATTGCCAGAGCTAACATCCGGACACTCAATCAGACTTTGGGAGTGCAAACAAGATCTGGAGGAATGCCCTGCAGCATCATGCAGGATAGAGAGTGAACCGCCATGAGCTTCAACTAAAGACCCCGAGCTATAGTAAATGGCCAAGTCGGAACCGGCGGATTTGGTTTCGAACCCATCAGGAAAAAAGAATGAAGGAGAGATAGGAATAAATTCACAGAGTTGTTGCAGTGATCGATGTAGACAACTTTTATCTCCCTAGAGAGCTTCAATGGTAATCAGCATCATAAGTGATGTATATCCCACTGAGTGCAGAAACAGTAAAGAGGCACTGGCTCCACTGTATATAGAGTTCATAGTGTTAGGTACTTCAGGTTATTGGTCTAAGGCCACTATATATAAGCCTAGCTTAAAGAGTACCTTGCTTTTTAAGCCACCAGTAAAAATCCCCATTTTCTTTGTGCCCATGTCAAGCAGAGCCACAAGAAGTGATCCCCGGGGTGAATCTACCTATGCCTCCCATACAATCATCAAGATTTTTCTTGAAGAGTGCTAATGAGAAGCTTTTGTTTGATATAGGGATATGGTAGTTTGTTCCAGAGTATGGAGAGTCTCTGAGACAGGAATCTATCCCTCCAGCATGTTCTGTTTATTGTGGTGATGTTTAGGTCCCTAGAGCATGTAGCTCGGAGGATTGGGATTTCTTTACGGCAGGAGCATGCACACCAACAAACTCTGGGTTTGACATAGATTTCAGGTATATTGGAGGCAGAGATTTGCAGCCTCTGAGTAGAGCGATATGCAAGTAGCAGAGAATTACAGCTGGAGTTTTAGGAGACGGTCTGTGAGGGCATCTGCTTGAGGCCCGGTGAGAAATCCCTCTTTATTGAGGTATTTCCGTGGCCTTTTCAGTTGTTGGCTATGCCTGATGCCTTGTGAGGTACATACCAAAGGGCATTGTACTCTGGCTAATGGGTCTAATGAGTGATGAGTAGAGGGGAACAAATGACCTTTTTTTTCCTGGATGAGAAACCTTTGTGACGTGAGGTGTACTTACACGCTAGAAGGATTTCCTAGCTACTGTGGCAATGTGATTATCAAAGCAGAGACTACTGACCAACTGTGTCCCAAGGCTCGTTATCACACTTTTCGATTATTAAGCAGAACTACCGCCTCTATAACGTGGGTAGTTCATGGGTACAGAGTTTTACTAAAAGGGATGACCATGCACTTTTATGGCATTGAGCTTGATGCCATGGCTTTGTACCAAACGCATCTGTCTCGGTGCCCACAGCTGGGATATCACATACGTTTAGGAGATTTGATTAGCAAGCTCTGGTTGCAGTCATCTAGAACTTTGTTATCAGGCCTTCACCGCTAATTCAGCCTGTACTTTAAGAAGTAGATACCCAACAGGAAGGACTGAAGCCTGAGCCTGTGGTATAAAACGTCACTGTGGTCTGAAGTTGGATTTAGTCGCTTTCACGGTGTGTGTGTTGGATCCAATTGAGCCAGTTGGCAAGCCATCTTGTATTGGGGATTTATACCTAGGATTTGAGTGAGTTTGTCTATAATTCAGAGTGGGGATGGATAGCCGAAAGTCTTGGTGAGATCTGAATAGGCTGTAACTGGCCTTACCCTCATCTACAACTTTGGTGACGCTAAAGGGAATATCCCTTCAAAGAAGTCTATCAGGTTTGAGGAACATGATCAATCTTTACAAACTTCAAACTAGGTAGGTCCAGAGTTTTGGAGATTACCAATGTCATTGTTTATAAGTTCGTGATGATACGCTCCATAGCCTTGCAGACCAGGCTGATCTGACTAATGGGGTGCCGTGGATCCAGGGTCGATGGTAGCTCCCCTTTGTGGAGTGGGATAACTGTTTACTTAATGCACCATTCATTGAGCCACAAAAGCCTGGGGTGAGGCTATGATTAAGACATGGTACTTGGAATTTGGGGTGCCGGATTCATTTCTGTAGTTCATATAGAATGCAGCCTGGGATGTTGTGGTCCACATGGATGCTGTGTTTCTTGGCTTTGGAGTTTTTTTTTTTACCTGCAGCCAGCTGATTACGATTGCTGCCAGCATTTTCCAGTATAGGGAATGGAGCCTTTAGAGGGATGAGAGGTAAAGTTAGCACTGAACCTATCACGGGATATTTGCTTGACTTATCATAGTTTCTATATTTTGGTACCATTGTTGGCACAGCAACTCAGAGCAGATCAGGTGTACCTTTGAGATTCTTGACATAGCTATAGAATGCTTTGTGGTTGTCTTGAGAATCAATTAGCGATTTGTTTTAAATGTGCAACACTGGAAGATTTTATGAGGATCTCAGCTTCTTACTAGAGGCGAACCAGCAGGTTCCTCAATCGCAGGATTTTACTCTTTTTGCAGCAGTTTCTTTTCTGTTGTAGGAGTTGGTTTATAGCATGGGGCCACCAGATCCAAGCTTCCTTTTTTTGGAGGATAGCATCTTGGTTCTGTTAGGAGTTTGCACAATCCATTTTTTCGATGTAAATGCTTATAAGTGCATTTGTATAGGATTGACAGTCCCCACCTCTCTATTGTTGTTTGTCTTTTGCAACAGTTTCTTTCTAACTACTCACAGTTTTGACATAGCAGAGGACCGCAGATTGCACCAGATTAGCTTCCCTTCTTTGGAGATATATCTTGTTTCTGTTAAGGTTGCCGATCCAGCCCACACCCCCTTAGCAAGTCCTTATAAAAAGTGCAGTTGTATAGGATTCAGCAATGCATTATCTCTATTGTCCGTCAGCATAGGTGTCGTGGCGTTTGCCTTCTGTCTTAGAAGCGGAAGTTGCGTTTTGGAGAATTTTTCACGGTGGTTTCCCTATTGGGGGTGGAGCTGGGATGTGGATGCCAAGGTAGTTGCTTGTGGGTGGAACGACCAGCGAGGAATTGACTTGTGGTGCCGGAACGCAGTTTGCCCATGTTAGTGTGACCAGGTCTAGGATATTTACTTACTAGGATAAGTTGATCCAAGGCGTGGCCCAGAATTTATGAATTCAGAAACAGTGAGCACAAAAGGTTGGTACATGAGTAGTTTCCAGTTAATGGTGGGGTAGTTGAAATATACATTATTAGAGATTGGGTTTAACCACCTATTTTTCAATGTCATCAAAAGTGAGTGGGATTCTGGGCATGGTGGGATCTGTGAGGAGCTACTGTTTGCATTTTGAGTCATGCCCGTAGTTAGTTGCGCGGATGAGTCCCGGCTGCGTGCTGCTGGAGCAACTAGCCTGGAGGTGTAGGTATCATATGGATGTGGATGCGCCTCAAGCCTTTAGTGCCCCGATTGAAGTTGGGTGGCTGAGGTTGTGGGTATACGGAATTACCAGCCTCAGTATTGCATGGGTGCTCTGCATCCAGACAGGTCCTGTCACCTGCACAGATATATGCGTGTCCTCCCATTTTAGGAGTGCCTTGAGTGAGTGCATTTTGAGGTTAGACTCATGCCTCCTCTCAATGTAGCTACCGCAAGAGCCAGAGCCAGATGTTGCACATAATTTGCAAATTTCAAGCGAAGACGTAGTCCAGCCAAGCCCACCTGAAGCTACTAACCCAGCGTAATGGAGTTACAGCAAGGGGCAGCAACACGCCAGACGGTAGATGCCAATACCTCAGGATATGGCATGTAAACAGTGCAATTACTTCCTCACTTGGAGCTGAAGGTCAGACCACCTCATCATCGCTGTGCCAGCATTCAAACCTGCACTGAATCAGGGAAAACGCTGTGAAACAGAATCGGGGTATGGCATTGAAATGGGCAATAGCAGCACTGCAAGATTGCTTTGATGCTCTAAACTGGAGCATCTTCAAATGACTGCTGTAGATGTTCCATGTTCGTAGCATGAATAACCACAGGAAACGAAATTAACGCTGTATCTAAATGCATAGAGCGACATGACCATCAAGAAACATCATCGCAGAGCCAACTGAAGCCCTGTCACCAGCAAAATTATATGAGCTACAGGGAATATAATGTGGCATTCAACTCAAAGACAAGGAAGCTCTCAGTGTGGCAAGAACGGAAGCCTGGAGAGAGGACAAGGAAGCAAAAAGGGCTATGAAGAAAGTGGGAGCGCCACTTGCCTGGCGTACAGAAACCCCAGGCACCATGGCCAGGGCAGGGCAAGCCATAACTGATGCAAAACCCTGCTCAGCCCAATGCAAGGAAAACACAGAATTGGATAGACTGTAGCCACTAAGTTTCCAGGACAGGCAACTCCAAGACGGTGAGAACTTTACTACAGACCAGGAATAAAGTGCTCAGCCTAAAGTTAATAGAAGTGAGGACCTACAACCTGGTGAACTAGGAAGGGAGCTGTAGGACCCGGGATAACCTAATGGGAAAAGGTGTTAAGGACTGTACTTTGAACGACTAAGCACTGTATTCATGAATTATATTTAGCACTGTCTCCCACGGTCAAAATTAAGAAGGTACCCAAATGCATTAAAAACACAAAACATTATTCCACTGTAAAAATAATCCTCCTCAAGCCTAGACTATTACAGACCAGTTAACCTCATGTCCCACTGTTGCAAAAAGCTTGAAAGGTCATTTCCAAAAACGCAACATAACAACAAGGGCTTTTAGTGGCATAGATCACACACTGCAGTTTGCATATAAGTGGGTGTTGCTCCATAGTGAATTACCATCTCAGGTTGCATTGCAATATAAATGACAGGCACTGAGCCAAGGTTTTATGTTAGAATGCTGTTTGACTCACTTCAGCATTTCCATTTTTGTCATCCACAACAGCTGGTGAAAATATTGTTTAATCTGGTATCAATGCCCATATATTGCATCTGGATCCTGGACTTCCTTGACAGACCTCAAGCAGTATGTGTGGGAAATAACTCTTTACGAAACCATGCAATCAGCACTAAGGGGTACTTTAAATTTAATGATAACCGGGTCCATTACCGCTTTCACTGTATAACTACATTTGTATTCGATTCAACTGCTCCACATCAAGTTTGCAGGTGATATACTTTAAATTAAAGTGAGCCTCATCAATGCTTGATAGAAGGAAAAACTACCAAGAAGGTGACTTTTACTGACAGGTGTACCAATTACAACCTCAACCTTAATGTCTAACAAAAGAAGGAATCGTATGGACTTCAGTAAAATACAGACAGCTCATTCTTTCAGAGTTAATGGCCAAGAGATGGTTGGAAAGGTTCAAAAACTGAAACTGGGGACCCATATTAAAGAGGATCTATCTTGGTCTGACAAAGCTGATCATGTATAAAGAAGGTATATTAGTCATTTCGGGAACTGAGGAAATGGAATACTTTTCACCTATATCCTCTCCATGCCTGCCAGGTGTCACAAAGAAAGTATCCTAACACAGCTTTTTCCGGTGTATTTTTCAGACTGCTCGAAGATTTCAAACCAAAAACCCTACAAAGGATAGTGAAAGTGACAGGGGAAGTCGCAGACTTCCACACAGGAGTTGTACGCAACCACGATGTCCCAACAAGCGCTACAAAAATAATCAGGTCTGCACACCTGTAAGACTTTGGTGGCATGTCAACTGCCAGAAGATACCATGGCAGCCAATAACGTAAGATAATTCCCGGAGTTCAAACTGTTTCTTCCCTCAGATGGTGAGACTTTGGATTATGGCAGCCATCTGGAAGGCGCTGGGCACTGACAGGATGGGTGACGTATCAACTCTTTGCTGGTGCAAATGAGTTGAGTATTCTAAACATTAACAATGCATAGATGGCAATTAATGTGCAATAATATACTAACTAGATTGTCTTATTCATGTGAGAATCCAGTGCAATGGAACTTGTGCAAAAAGAAATTCTCAGGGTGAAAATTATAGATAAGGTAAACTGTGGTTTTTGTGTAGAATATTTAATTTAAAAGATGAATATATGTCCATTATTGTTAACTGTATTTTGTGTTTTTTTTATATATATATTTCCTTGCCCCCTGGGACTTTACATTAGTTCTTCAAGCCTTGACTGCTCCACCCTTTGAACCCGCTGCTTCAGTAGATCTCAAATTCTTGTCATAGAAAACAGCTTTCCTTGTAGCCATCACTTCAGCGAAAAGAGTGTCGGAGCTTCAAGCTCTCTCTGTGAAGCCTCCTTACCTGATCTTTCACCCAGATAGAGTGTACCTCAGGATCAATCCCTCCTTTCTTCCCAAAATAGCATCAGAAACCAACATAAATCAATCTATAAATTTACCGGTTTTCTTCCCTAAATATCAGAATAAGGGAGAGTACAAGCTGCACTCATTAGATGTTCATAGGCAGCTTCGCTTTTATACTCGTAGGACAGCTGGCCATAGACAATCCGACCAGCTGTTCATTTTCTTTGCCAAATTTAACTTGGGGAAAGCTATCTCTAAAGTATCTTTATCTCGCTGGATTTCCCAATGTATCCTACTGGCGTATCAAGCCTCGGGTAGACCCGCACCAGAAGGAGTTCGTGCTCATTCCACCCGCTCCATTTCTACCTCTGCGGCCTTCAAGTCTAGAGTTCCATTGGATGATATTTGTTCTGCAGCCACTTGGGCTTCGTCTCATATATTCATTAACCACTACAAACTAGACGTGCTTTCTAGAGGGAGAGCATCCTTTGGCTCTGCGGTGCTTCGTAATATCCTTCCATGATGGCCATCCAAGGTGCAGGTAACTGGGGACTCTGTCCCACAGGTTGCTGACAAATGAACATCCTACTTCAGATTTAGAAGTTGTGTACTCACCATAATGTTCCATCTGAGTAGGTAGTTAATTTGTCTGCAACCATTCCCCCCTCCTTCCCCCTGGCTTTCTTCGGATCTACTAGTAGTTAGATATCCTTTTGTTGGATATATATTGAGGGGCAAACTCTATCTGAGGTCATGGAGGGTTAGCAGGGGATTATGGGTGAAGGGAGGAGCTAGGAGCTCGGATCCATTAGCTTGAAACAAGTTGCCGGCTCGGATCCGATATCGGATCCGTAACCCACAGGTTGCAGACAAATGAACTACCTACTCCGATGGAACGTTATGGTAAGTACATAACTTCTAATTCTGTACTTACCATAACGTTCCATGTGAGTTGCTCATCTCTCCTTCATTCTTTACTGATGGGTTCAGAACCAATCCTCTGTTCCAACTCTGCCATTTACTAAAGCTCGAGGTCTTCAGCTAGCTCTTGACTCACTCCCTATCCCATGATGCTTCAGGGCATTGCCCAGATCTTGTTTGCTGATACCGAAAAACTAGAATGTAAACAAATATACTTGTATAGAGAAAGAGAAAAAAGGGAACTTATTGTAAGTTGATAAACTGAGAAAAGGGTCAAAGGCCATGAGGTGCCAGTCATGACCTCTCATTCCTCCAGAAGCCAAGGGAAGGGGGTTAGGAGGGTGGGACGTAAGAATGAAGGAGAGATGGACAACTCACATGGAACGTTATGGTAAGTACATAACTGCTTTATGTGAAGTTGTCCTCTCTCTCCAAATCTACTTTGTAATGAGTGATAAAGGTATGAGGCCTCGCCCACGTAGGTGCTGCACAGATGGTGTTTTTTTGGCAGTTTAGCACGAAATGCAGAGGAGGTAGAAACAGCTTTAGTAGAATGAGTTTTTATCTTGTCTGGTAGCTGTTGATTTGCTGATTTATAAGTGAAAGAAATGCAGTCTGACGGCCACCTTGCTAGAGTAGTTTATGCTACAGGCATGCCTTTTTTGCAGTTCAAAAAGGATACAAATGGTTGATCCATTTTCCTGAATTCTTTTGTCCTGTATAGATAGGAATGCAACTGTCTATGAACATCCAGTTGGTGAAGCTTATATTCTGCCTCATTACCATACTCTGGGAAGATAACTGACAAGTCTATAGACAGGTTCAAATTAGAGTCTAAACATTTTGTAGAAAGGTTGTATTTGTTCTGAGTGACACCCTGTCATTGTGGAACAGCATATATAGTGGTTTTATAGATAATGCTTGTAACTCTGAAACCCTCCTAGCTGATGTAATTGCCACTAGTGAAATGGTCTTCCATGATAAGAGCTTTAAATCATATGATGAATCCTAAGGCTCAAAGGGAGGAAGAATTATTCTGGATAGTATGAAATTTACATTCGATGGTGGTAGTGAGGGTTTAATGGGTGGTCTCAGAAGACTAATGCCTTTCAGAAAGGCCTTTGATAGTCTGTGGGACATAATGTTTGGTCCTTCATTCCCAAGATGAAAATTTGAAATTGCTGCTAGTTGTACTTGAATAGTAGCTGCAGCTGCTTCCTCATTAAAAAGTTTTGTCAAGAACTCCAGTATGGAAGATATAGGTGCTGAATAAGGATCAATATTATTCTGTAGTGCCCAGATTGAAAATCTCTTCCATTTGCTGCAGTATAATCTTCTGGTAGATGTCTTGTGAAAAGAAATCAGGATATTTTGTGCTGCAGATGAAAGTTTTTTTAGCCTGACTATATTGGAATAGGAGCAGCCAAGCTGTCAACTTGAGGGACTGAAGGGCTGGATGAAGCGCTCCCGATGAATGGATCAGGAGATCTGGTACTGGGTCCAGCATCCAAGGCTGCTCCTGAAGATGAGGCCGTAGGAAGGGGAACCATATCTGGCGAGGCCAGTAAGGGGCTATCAGAATTAAGGTCCTTCCCAAAGTACTGGCTTTCTGAAGAACTTTGGCCCCAGGGTTTCCTCTTTGCTTTTCCCCCTTTCCCACTGATACCCAGTCGTGTACATGTTGCATCCCTTGGGGATTCCCCTGGAGGGGGGATCAGGGCAAAGTAGCTGCTGCATTTTGTGTTCATGGACATGGCAAAAAGATCACAGCAAGCTTGGCCCCATTTTAGGAAAATCATTTCCGCTACTTCTTGTTTCAGGGACCACTTGTGAGGCAATAAAATTGCTCTGCTGAGTTGTTTGCTATCATGTTGGATTTCCCTGGGTTGTGCGTTGCTATCTGAAGGCGTTGGGAGGAAGTTAGCCACTACCATATTCTCAGAGCCTCTCGACAAAGGGGGTAAGATTTGATTCCTCCTTGTTTGTTTATATAACAAACCACTGACAATGTTGTCTGTCTGGATTGCAATTGTTCCCAGTGGAAGAAAGTGTTGAAATGCCTGCAACGCCAGAAGCACTGCTCTCATCTCTAGGACATTGATATTCAAACCGGCCTCATAATCCTGCCACGTGCCTTGGGCTGTCATTCCCTGATAATGCCCCCCCCTCCCTATCTGGGACGCATCCGTGGTCACTGTGGCTAGATGGGATGGGAGAATGTAAGGCTGACCTAAGGTCACTTGATCTGAATGTAGCCACCAATGAAGGTCCTTTTAGCAAGATTCTGTTAGCATTATCTGATAAAACATCAGAAGTTCCTGCATAGTCCATCGTGTGAATAGGAGCCATGGCAGAGAGAGTCTTTCCTTCCTGTTCACATCTGATCAGTGTTTCTTTGACTCTAGGCCCACAAAGAGACTAGCCATCGAAGGAGGTATTAATGAAGGATGACTTGAAAGGTTCCGCAAATGAACACAAGCGCATCCAGGAATGTCTCTTAAGGGCAATTGCTGAACCCCTGACCTACTTGGTGCATAGGAGATGAGCCTCATGAATGCGTTAACTACTGAATTAAGTGTGGCGAGCTGGGAAGATACTTTATCTGGCACTCCTACAGCTACAGTACCATGTAGAGTATCTCCAAACTCCTTTAGGAGATCTCTCTGTAACTTGGTGAAGTGAGTGAGATAATTCAGGGGACCATAGAGTAAAGGTCACTGAAGAGAACATGCGCTTACCGTATCTGTCCATCATATGTGACTCCTTGTCTGGAAGATGGACAGATGTGGATGTAGGTCTCTGTCCCCGACGGATCCTTCTCTATCAGTTCCACACATTCTGCTCACCATGCACTTCTATACAGTTCTTATCCTAGCAAGCCAATTCGCTATTCATTGCATGAAGCAAGTGGTGGCAGCCAATCAGATTCTTGACATGTAAGCCGCCACTTGCATAACACCTCTACCCCTAGACGTAATTTCTCTTTGATCTGGCAAAATAAATAGCGGGTCCTGCAATAGTAATTTCCTTTCTTTTTCTGACATTTGCAGAGCTGCCTAAACTGCTACTGGATCCTGCTGTTTACTTTGCCAGACTATTTACTTCTGTGTGCCGGTTCACGAATGTGAAGATACTGCCACGACAGCTGCACAGAGAAAGCCTGAAAATCTAGCAAGTTGACAACAGCTGCAACGGAGATTTTTTCTTCTTACCTAGAGGTAAGTCTATCACCAGTGTTCACTCGGGAGAATCGTGCACTATAATGCCTTGCATCTTCGGCATTTTTTTATTTGCTGCTTTACTTCCTCACTATGTCATAGTCTAGCTCATTAAATTCAATCTTCAACAAGTGTTCGAGCTTTTCTTTGTGGCTGTGATGCATCCTTTTCTGGACAAGTTAACCTTTTGGCTGCAACTATTTGCATGTTGACGTTGCTGGTAGTCCTGCAGTTAGCATCACGATTTAGGCTTGTAACATTTAATGCTAGTTTCCAACTGCTTAGTCTCTTCTGTGGTGAGTATGTATTTGGGACTGCATTGCCTGAGAAACAAGTGGTCTGTAGTCTGAATGCATTAATTTTCTTACAGGAAAGCAGGACTTGAATGTAAATCCAAGTGACTGAACAGCAAAGTAAGCATTGTGAAGTGCATACGAGTGCTGATTATATCAATGTTTTTTTCCAGAATTCTGGATTTGGGCTGAAATTCTTTTCTGCATTCTCCTATAAGAATGGCCTTTATGTCAAACCCTGGAGTGTGTTGATTACACAATAGTAAAGCCTATAACTTAGAATAAATGTGAAGGTTTTCATTTTCGGCTGTTTTATTTTCATGTTAAACATCTTGGAGAAAGCTAGCTGACGTCTATTGTTATCCTAGATGTATGTCTTGTTTTATGCTGTTATGGAACACTGTAAAACCGTTGTCTTAAACCACCACATCTGTTCTTTAAACAACATTTGTGTGTAATGCAACTGATATTTATTTTAGGTGAGCATGACTCCTTTTCATTTTAAAATTCTGCAAATGTCACAAAGCAGTTTTACTGTAAGCAGAGTTTTGCTGACGTATACTGATTTGAAACTATATGATGTGTATCATTTTATTTTGCATTTGAAATCATATTCATTTTCTTCGTAATAATACATTACAGTCCATTTTTCCTGACACCTGGAGATCTTTGGGGTAAAAGATTTGGTCATTTAGTGAGCTTTTATTCTCATCTCTTTATGTATGTAATTGAGAGGCTCTTGTCTTACATTTCAAATAATGGCTGAATTTTAATGTGACTGTACATTACTATCTCAGTTATACAACAAAAGTTCTGGTTCAAAACCCAGTAAGGTCAATACCAAAAATTAAAATGACCATGAAGGAAATAACAGAATAGCACACAGCACAACTATAACAGCCTCAGATTTGCTTTTCGTCTTTACTCATAGAAATCGGAACTTAGGGAAATATACAGCTAGAGCTACAGATAGTAGCATTAGTTATTGCTGACATATATTTGTAATCTGTTATTGATGTGATATGTTCAAGTCCTCACCATCAGAGCTGCTAGTGAATGGTTTAATATTTATCCTATGAGAACATTTGCATTTATAGGCGCAACTTGAGTTGATGTAACATCTTTGTTTGATTTCTCATTTTGTTTTCATACATAATTAGAAAATTCACCTCTGGTTTGGCACCTATGTCTCTAGTGGACACAGGCAGCCTGTAAATAGTTCATCTTCTAGCCCCAGCCCTTACTTTACACTTATCAAGGATACCAGGACTTGTCAGAGATTTGGGATGTGTTGCTAGGCTTAAAAAGGCCCTAGTGACCATTAGCAGAGTACCTATTATGTTCTGATATTAAAGGACTGTTGTGTAATAAGGTTTACTCTTTGCTAAAGCCCGTCAGCAGCTTTGACAGTTCCTCATGTCCCACTAAGACACATGTCATATGCACCTCTTTTGTACAGTGATAAGAAATAGCAAACTTGGTTTTTCTTAGAAAGAATTACAACATGAGGTGGGGAAGCTTAGTCTGAGGCTGGATGCAGAGCTGGAATAATACCAGAATGCATCCTGCCTCCCACCTCTACCTAAAGGTTTATACCTCTACCAGCAGTGAGCAGGCCTGTCACTTTCTTAGGGCAATTCTGCTCATACTGTGACTGTTTGGAACATGCCTACCTTTTCAGAGGATTTTGTTAATTAAACTTTGAATAATATATGCAAGTCCCCTGACAACAGCACATTGTTTTGTGTCCCAGTCTATTATTAGAATATTTTAATTAGTACAAGTATGCCATAAACAGAGCAAGTTATCTTTGACTCAGGTTTCATAGATGGTTATGAAATACTTTTTTTTTGTTTATGTATCCAGCTTTCATGTGAATACTTAAATTAACAAGAAACAAATGAAATGGGATGGAAATGAATATCTAATCTTGTGATTAACAGAGATTACTGAAGGGTAGTTTGGGCAAATATTTCATTCAGGTGCTTGTGCATACATGAACATTTAATTGAAGGGGTCACTTGGCTGAATGCTTCACTTGTCTTGTGTAATACTAGATATGTAGGGTTCTAATCTCACTCCACCCAACTTGGGGTGTGTGTGCACTCTTGACATGTATGGAAAGTCTATTCCATAGCATGGGCAGTCTCTGGGTTATGAACCTGTCCCTCCAGTATGGTCTGTTGATTGTGGTAATGAGGTTGAGGTGTGTGGTGTGGGGGGATTGGGATTTCTTTAGATGTAGCATTTCTAACAGAGCTGGGTCAGACATAGCTGGGTGCCTGGCAATCGACTGGTATTATTATTGGTCTTTTGGGGGGGGGGGGGTAAAGTTGGCACTGAATCTGTTGACCAGTGTATTGTGATATCTGTTGGCTCAGTGACACAAATGTCCATGGTTTCATGCAAAATGTTGTCTGACCTTTGCCTGTTCTCTGATTGTTGACATTGGTGAACCAGATATTTTGGAGAATATTCTTGCCTTCTTTACTTCTCTGTTGTACTGTAACCAGAGGGATGGTTAGGTAAGATAACATAAATGACTACTTTTTGGATTAATTCTTACATAGATCAGCCAGACAATTTTGACATGTTTGCTTGTCTTATTGCATTTCTGATTATAGTCAGTGTTTGCCAGAATCAGATAAAGGTTATTACTTGTTGACTGCTACCAGCCTAGAGGTACCATATAGTTTGGGTATTTTTCTTGGCTTTGTCAGTCATGTGTGGAATTTAGGTGGGAGGAAGGGCTTAGTAATATTTATCTAAGTGCTATACTGTTTTACAGAATTACTCAGTTCTTCTTACATATGATAATCACTCTGTACAAGGTAATATAGCGAATGCCTACTCAACAGGTAATGAATAACTTTGTATGAATGAAATGCAGGTCAGTATCACACTAATGATAATTGCAGTTACAATGTAGCACTGAGTCATGATCACTTTTCAGGTAAAACTCTCAGCCGCTGTCAGTGTTACTCACATAAGTAGAAGTCGTTATCACATTGCTAAATGCGCAAGCAAGATTTGTTTATTCTCTGCTTGTAGTCATTGCAAGCCCCCCCCCAGTTTATTTATGTCACTTGTACGATGGGTAACCTACAAATACTGAATCCAAAAAATATCCAGCACAAGGGAAAGATGAAAAAATATTTTAGAAATTTAATGTGGCAAAACCCATGAATACAATAAAAGCAAACCTGTTTCGGCTAAAAAGTTGTAGCCTTCTTCAGTGCATTAAAAAATATTCATTAGGGCAAACCCTTACAACTGCTTATATATATATATATATATATATATATATATATATATATATATATATATATATATATATATATATATCACTTAATTGAAATAATCCATAAATTAATTCAAACCAGAACTAACTTAATTCATTCATGCCTGGTTTAAATAAAGTGCCTAACCTAATAATCCAAGCAGATTCTTTTTGATTTAGTAAATTGTGCCATGAAGCTTTACATAACTTGTTCATATGAATTTTATCTATTATGGTAAATGTAAATTTAGCAGTTTTATGTATTAGAGTATGTTTGTAGAGGGCATTAGAAACCCTTTTATTTCTTATTTCACTTAAACGTTCACTGATTCTGTGTCTGAAAGGTCTGGATGTTTGTCCAACTAAAAATGAAGAACAGAACCAAGTGGCCAAATAAACAATCCAATCACTGCTGCAATTTCCAAAACATCTTATTTCATAAATTTTAGATGTGTTAACAGCTAGTAAATTCCTTAGTATGAGATACATGTGTGCAAGCACTGCAATGTCCACAAGAAATGCATCCTGATAGTATATCTCCAAATAGGGTTCTTTGTTGGCTGATAGGTGGACTGTAATGTTTGTAATGAGTTAAAAAGGAGTTTATAGTTCTACCTCTACGATAGGAAAATAGACATCTGGGGTTAAGCAATTCACTCAAGTTTGTCTTGGGATAACAAAATATCCCAATGGTTATTTATAATGCTTTTAAATCTATGGGTGTTGGTCCCAAAAGTAGTGACTAGCCTAACTGGTTGTGGAATATGATTTTCAGTCTGAATAGTTCTGTCCTTGTATTGTAACAATTGGCACCTGTCTATTCGATCGACCTGATGTAATGTTCGAATGATAGGATCCTGATGATATCCTCTGGTAAGTAGACTATGAGTTAAATCATCTTGGCAGGCTTTGAGTTTGTTCGGAGGAACAAATACGTTTAATACATAGATATTGAGACTTAGGAATATTGTTGATGATGTGGTGAGGATGATAGCTGGAGGCATGTAACAAGCTGTTATATTCTGGAAATTTTCTGTATACTTGTGATTCCAGTGTATGATCCTCCTGTCTGGTTATGATGACATCCAAAAATGTAATTTGTTGATATTCAATGTGCAATGTAAACTGAATACCCCACTTTTCATTAAGGTATTGTATAATTCCATGCACATATCATAGGGTGGGTAGGAAACAGAAAAAATACACAGTATTCAACAACTATTGGAGAAGGTCGTATCTCGGTGAACAATGTACATAACATCTCATCATACCAATTGTCTGGTATACAAATTAAACTATTATATAAGGGTCTCAACTTTGTGCCGACTTTTGTGGTACCTGAACATACACTGGTCAATGAACTTAATGATTTTTGTAGACTACTTAATTTGAAAATATTTTTTCAGATATACAAAATACTCAAGGATCTACTGGTTTCCATTTTGGAAAATCTAATTTTGACCCCCCCCCCCCCATATGGGTAAGCATGTTGCAGTTTTCAGGGAATGTGTGTTAAAAGAACTTAATTTTTCTCAGGAACACCAGTTGGTTAGATACAATTTGTCTAAAGCAGAACAACAAGCATTACAGGACCTTAGTAATAATCATGATCTAGTTATTTTATCGGCACACAAGGGAGGTGGCATTGTGGTTATGGATTGGAACATGTACCAGGCGGAGGCTGAAAACAACTGTCTGATCCCCGATTCTGTATACATATGGGAGTTGATCCAACTCCAAATTTCAAAAAAGAAATTGATTCCTTCCTAGACCTAGCAACAGTGGAAGGCATAATTAAGTTTGTAGACAAATGAAGGTTTCAGATCCCATGCCCCAGTATTTATACCTACTACCAAAGATACATAAACATCCCACTAACCCTCCAGGACAGCCAATAGTATCTGGTAGGGGATAATTAACTGAACCTTTATCTGTCCTCCTTGCAGAACATGTGCAACCTTTGCTACCCATAGTTAGGTCTAGGTTGACGGACACTACACAATTTCTCAATATTATTCAGGACACACAACTGGAATCAGCTTGGTATCTATGTACACTAGATGTAACCTCCCTATACTCTAGTATACCACATTGGGCAGGTCTACAGGCTCTTCAGTTCTGGCTTGACAAATCACAACTATACACTCCTGGGTTCAACACACTCCTTATATGTTTAACTGAACATGTGTTGTCAAAAAATGTTTTTTACTTTCATGGGAAATCATACTGGCAGGTTTGTGGTACGGCTATGGGAGCATCTTTTGCTCCCATTTATGCCGACCTGTTTATGGGTTTTATGCGAGGAACAGCTAATATATGATGATACTCGCAATATATTTTTTCCAGCTTGATGTTTGGACAATTGTTGGATGGTGTGCCGGGGGGATCAGCAATATGTGCATGAATTTATACAATACCTTAATGACAACAAGTGGGGTATTCAGTTTGCATTGCACATTGAATATCAACAAATAACATTTTTGGATGTCATCATAACCAGACAGGAGGATCATACACTGGAATCACAAGAATACAGAAAATTTCCAGAATATAACACCTTGTTACATGCCTCCAGCTATCCTCCTCGCCACATCATCAACAATATTCCTAAGTTTCAATATCTACGTATTAAATGTACTTGTTCCTCCGAACAAACTCTTAAAGCCTGCCAAGATGATTTAACTCGTAGTCTACTTACCAGAGGATATCATCAGGATCCTATCATTCGAACATTACATCAGGTTGATCGAATAGACAGGTGCCAATTGTTACAATACATGGACAGAACTATTCGGACTGAAAATCATATTCTAGTCACTACTTTTTGGACCAACACCAGTAGATTTAAAAGCATTATAAATAACTATTGGGATATTTTGTTAGCCCAAGACAAACTGAGTGAAATGCTCAACCTCAGATGTCTATTTTCCTATCGTAGAGGTAGAACTATAAACTCTTATTTAACACATTACAAACATTATAGTCCACCTATCAGCCAGCAAAGAACCCTATTTGGATATATACTATCAGGATGTGTTTCTTGTAGTCATTGTAGTGCTTGCACACATGCATCTCATATTAAGGAATTTACTAACTGTAACACATCCAAAATTTATGAAATAAGATGTTTTGGAAATTGCAGCAGTGATTGGATTGTTTGTTTGGCCACAAACATCCAGACCTTTCAGACATAGTCAGTGAATATTTAATGAAATAAGAAATAAAAGGGTTTCTAATGCCCTCTACAAACATACTCTAATACATAAAACTGCTAAATATACCTTTACCATAATAGATAAAATTCATGTGAACAAGTTATGTAAAGCGTCATGGCACAATTTACTAAATCAAAAAGAATCTGCTTGGATTATTAGGTTAAGTGCTTTATTTAAACCAGGCTTGAATGTGTTAAGTTAGTTCTGTTTTAATTAATTGATGGATTATTTCAATTAAGTGATATATATATATATAAGCAGTTGTAAGGGTTTGCTCTAATGAATATTTTTTGATGCACTGAAGAAGGCTACAACTTTTTAGCCGAAAACGGTTTGCTTTTATTGTATTCATGCGTTTTGCCACATTAAATTTCTAAAATATTTTTTCATCTTTCCCTTGTGCTGGATATTTTTTTAGATTCAATATTACAATGGTTTGATCCTTGCACTTTGTCTTCCCTGCGTATTTTTGGTCTGGTCTGCTAACACAAATACACAACTAAATACATTAGTGTGAAATGTCCCACTTGGTGTATATAATGATTTAATAATTTACTATGGTGTAAAGATGTTTATTGTAATTGTTTTATTTAATTTGACATTTGTTAAACATTATTGTTTGGTGAATGTGCAGACATTGGCTCATTGATGAAAGCACATGTCAGACTTTGTTTTCTGTCAATGTGCAGTCCTGCAAAATTTACCCCCAGTTCCTTTTTTTCAATTTATCTGTATTTTCATAAGTAAGATACAGATGCAAGTATCCATTCTAGTAATATGGTTCATATCTTTGTGAATGAATGTAACTGAACTGCATATGATGAAACAGTTTAATGTCTCAAACAATCAGTACATAGTGCCTGCCGTGTTGCTTTGCAGCTGCCTCTGTGCAGGTGAGTAACATTTATATTGTTCTATACCGTTGTGTTTTTCAGTTTTGCATTCATCCTTAAGACATCACACCCCTCAGTGAAGATACCATCTGCTAAGAAGTCAACCAATATTTACTTGGGCAAGGATACTGATTCTGACAGTAATACCACCAAGTCCGAAATTGAATTGGACCTTGAATCACAATGTAAAGCAAACCAGAGTGAAGATGCTGATTGACACAGATGATGATATTCCACTGGCACGTTTGCATGAGAAGGCAGTTACCGCTGATAAAGATGATGCCCCTTTCCCAGGCATTCCTGATAGACCCCTATGCTCTGCCATCCCCGACCTCACTACTGTTTATGAAACTGACCATGACAGTGAGGATGACTTGCCACTTGCCCAACTAAGGAATGATGGCGCACACACCTAGTGGTCATCAACTTCAGTCTGATTTTGACACATAGGATGAATTGCCTCAAGCTCTGTTAAGGCAAGGACATGGCCTAACTGATGGATCTTTGGAGTTCTCCACAGTCCAGGCCTGGTCAAGTGCTGACAAGGAAGTGGGTATGCCTTCTACTGTACATGGGTTCAGGAGTAGTCCACAGCAGGTTGATTGGGATGGAGAAAGTCCACTGGATCTCAGTCGATGTCGCACCTTGTCACGCAAGGGTCTGACTGTGCCGCAACATGGAATGTCTGCGAGTACTCCACGCAGAAGTGCATGCAAACCAGTGGGTACTGAAACTGATCCTAGCACACGATCTTTCAACCGTACTCGAGTTTCTGATCTAAAGTGTGCAAGGCTCCCCCAAACAATTACAGCGAGCATGCCCACCAGGTAACATCAAGTGTTTGAAACACCTAACTCCAGTTCGCATTGATTACTTTGTGTGTCCGGTTGGCCCAGTAACCTACCTGGACTCAGCACAGAGATGGACTTCTTCAATTTGATGTTCCCAGAGGAACTGTACTCACTTATTGCTGATGAAACTAACCGCTGTGCTGCACATAGGCAGGCTGCAGCACACAAGGTTGATAAGCGGTAGAGTCCTGTTTGTCCTGGAGACATACGTGCATTTCTTGGTGTCAGAATATACATATCTGTTGTACATGTTCCAGAATACAGGCAGTACTGGGAAACACCATGTGTATGGTAATTTCCCAGTAGCTGAGTACATGACCAGAGAGGTTTGAAAAAATTCGGCAGTATTTCCATTGCAATGACAAGCACCTCAGACTGCCACAGGGCTCTTTGGATCATGACAAGCTACATCATGTACAGCCCATACTGGATGCTGTACTTCATGCATGTAGGACACAGTATAATGTGGATCGTGAGGTGGCAATAGATGAAGCCATGGTTGGCTTCGGTGAGCGTTTAACATTCAGACAATTTATGCCAGGCAAGCCAGAAAGGTATGGTATTAAGGTATGGGTGCTGGCTGACTCGCACAATGGGTACATGCGTGAATTCCAGTTACACAGTGGAAAGGCAGAGCAGACCACAGGGTTTGGACTGGCACACCAAGTTGTGGTTGACCTAACTTGAGGGCTGATTGGAAAGAAGCATCACATTTACTTTGACAACTTCTTCACCTCTGGCACAGCAACTGCTGCAAGATGGTCTGTATTGCTGCGGAACCATGTGCACCAATAGGTCAGGATGGCCTGTAACGTTCAACAGACAGGCCATTGGTAACGCACCACGAGGGTTCTACAAGCAGTTGCAGAGTGGACCACTGCTTGCAACTGATTGGAATGATCGCAACCCAGTATTTCTGCTGTCAACTAATAGTAACCCAACCTTGGCAGTCTCCAGCACATGCAGGAGACTGCACGATAGGACAAAGGCTTCAGTGCCATGTCCACCATTTGTAAATATGTACAACACGTATATGAATGGGGTGAACTGAGCCGATCAGGACACAGTATCCAACTGTGGGGAAAAGCACAAAAATGATGGCTGTACCTGTTCGGGTTCCTATGGGATGTGACCATAGTGAATGCTACATTTTATTCCGTGAGAGAACAGCCACCGGCAGCTGTCACGTTCCGGATGTGTTATTTCGGCAATACAGTTACAGTTTAGAAGAAACCTAGGCATGCACCTCCTGGCCACCTACAAGAAAAGGAAAAGATGCACTGAGATTACTGTCCCAGAAACCATGAGCCGATTTGAACAAGGCTCACACTTCCCAGTGAAATGACGGAAGTCAAGATGCAAACAGTGTGCCAGCAAAGGTAAATGTGCTGAACCATCATGTGGATGCCCGACCTGCAAGATTAACCTTTGGTGCTGAATGCTTTGGCAAGTACATCCACGAAAGTACCATGGCCATAAGGGTCTAGCAGATTACTGACAGCAGTATATACACTGTACAACATGAAGGTGTGAAGCTGCTAGGTGCATCAGTTTGTGTTCTACCCAACCACCATGGATCTTGTGATCGACCCGGATGGCAGTTGGGAACTTGGAGACTCTTCTCAGTCCAATCCTGCTACTTTTCTAGGTAAGCATGGCCTCATGGCTGCCACTGTGATGCAGTGTTTCCCTCTGGGAAAGAACACATGCAAAAAGACAAAGCTTGGGTCAGTCTTGGTCTTTTCACATGTTGTCTTGGTGTAGCTCTCCACTCAGTCTCCCCCACTTCAGGTGTAGTAAATGTTTGTAGGTCAGGGCAAGAGTGTTTACATTAGCACCCCCATTTCACTCCTTATGGCCATTGCCGAAAGGACACACGTAAATGGAAAAGGCAGAGGTAAGGCAGACTGCTGGCATTGCATGCAATCGGGAGTCATTGCTGCTTTAAGCAGTCTGAGTGGGTATCCAGCACCCGCATGGGACACTTCAAACGCCCATGACCTGAAGCCTCATGCCTTTCCTCGGCATATTAGTGGAGTGGCAGTCCTTACCCTGCTTTTTCCTTTTACATGTGCCATCTCTGTGCAGATATCAACATTTGTTTCGGACTTAGGTTATGGAAATTATGATTTTTATTTCATATTTTGATTAATAACTTTGTAAGGGAGCATCTGAATGTGCTAAGTAATTCATTTTAAAGACAGTATTGATAGTTCCATCCTCGGCTGGGGCTCCTTCTGTGCGGAGTCTGCATGTCCTCCCTGTGTTCGCGTGGGTTTCCTCCCACATCCCAAAGATGTGCTGTAGGTGGATTGGACACTCCAAATTGGCCCTAGGTGTGTGTGCGTGCATGTGCCTTCTGTAGAAGGTTGGGTGCCGGGCTGGCAACACGACACTCTAAAACTCCACTCCATTCTTGAGCGGACAGGTGATCTGCAGTGGCGACCCCTAACGGGGAAAAGCCGAAAGAAGAAGATTGATAGTTCAACATGGTAAAAGAACTGTGCCTGTATGTTGTGTACATGTGCAGATATCAGTGTTCGTTTTGGAGTTGGTTATGGAAATTGATTTTTTTCATATTTTGGTAAATAACTTTGCAAGGGAGTATGACAGTGTGCCAAGTAATACCTCATTTTGAAAACAGTGTTACTCCTTACAACATGGCAAAAGAACTGTTTGTGCACTGTGCACTGTACACATGTACAGATATCAAAGTTTGTTTAGTCTTGTAGGATTATAAAAATTATACATTTCCAATACTTCTTATTATTATGCCCTTATCTTTGCAAGGGAGCATGGTGATGCAAATTATGCATAATTTTGAAAATGATATTTAGATGCACAGCTTCTACACTGATATGTAGCCTCTGTTACAGGTGATGAGACATTATGCTTGATCACTTATGAGAAATATATAAATCCTATTTCTGTGAATATCTCCGTAATGGAGCATCACACAGTAATGATGAAGATAAAATTTTAAAGCTGACATCCATACAAACAAATTAAATGCAAATTGTATGGGTCTACATGGTACAATGGCCACGATATTGTGCTTTGTTTTTCCAAAAAAGTAAAAATTATGCACAATATCTGCATTCCTTGCTATCATGACGTTGATATGCACTGTCAGTGTTTACACTGTTGGAAAGGTCATTGTCTCCTGAACAACTTTCACATTTACATTTTTACTCTAGCTCTTAGAGTTATGGACATTTGTTTTCTGTGGGGTATTACAAATGGATTTTCTGAAAATGAGCTCAGGCTGCACTGTTCCTATCGTGGAATTAAGCAGGCAGCTTTTTCTGAGCTGCTCCGGAGTGAATTAGTTAGAGAGAAGGGATTTCAGGCCTAAAACACTTGGCCAAACAGGAAACAACAAATGCTATATTTTTTAAAAGAAAAAATGTTTTAAGAATGCACTGAGGAAAGGAAAACTAGCAAACTACTAGAACAGTATAATATACTACGAAAGGTAATATTTAAAATGTAAATATGACAGAAGAAGAAATAAATTTAGCCAGAGCTAACATCCGACACTCAATCCGTTTCAGAGGCAAACAAGATCTGGAGAATGCCCTGCAGCATCATGGGATAGGGAGTGAGCCATGAGCTAGCTAAAGACCCCGAGCTATAGTAAATGGCCAAGTCGGAACCGAGGATTGGTTCCGAACCCATCAGGAAAGAATGAAGGAGAGATAGGACAAATTCACAGAGTTGTTAGCAGTCCGATGTAGACCTTTTTATCTCCCTAGAGAGCTCAATGGTGTCAGCATCATAGTGATGTATATCCCACTGAGTGCAAACAGTAAAGAGGCACTGGCTCCACTGTATATAGGTTCATAGTTAGGTACTAGGTTATTGGCCCTAAGGCCTATATAAGCCTAGCCAAAGAGTACCCTTGCTTTTGCCACCCAAGAAAATCATTTTCTTGTGCCCATGTCAAGCAGAGCCACAGAAGTGATCCCCGGGGTGAATTGCCTATCTCCCATACAATCATCAAGATTTTTCTTGAAGAGTGCTAATGAGAAGCTTTGTTTGATATAGATAGGTAGTTTGTTCCAGAGTATGGGAAGTCTCTGAGACAGGAATCTATCCCTCCAGCATGTTCTGTTTATTGTGGTGACAAGGTTTAGGTCCCTAGAGCATGTAGCTCGGAGGGATTGGGATTTCTTTACGTGGAGCATGTCCAACAACTCTGGGTTTGACATAGATTTGTATGTTAGGCAGAGATCGCCTCTGAGTAGGCGATATGCGACAGAGTACAGCTGGAGTTTTTTGAGACGGTCTGTGTAGGGCATCTGCTTGAGGCCGGTAATCCTCTTTGTGAGGTATTTCTGTGGCCTTTCCAGTTGTTGTAGATGCCTTGTGAGGTACATACCAAAAGGGGCATTGTACTCTATAATGGGTCTAATGAGTGATGAGTAGAGGGGAACAATGACCTTTTTTTTTCCTGGATGAGAAACCTTTTGTGATGAGGTGTGCCACATAGAAGGATTTCCTGGCTACTGTGGCAATGTGATTATCAAAGCAGAGACTACTGACCAACTGTGTCCCAAGGTCTGTTATCACACTTTCGGTGTTAAGTAGACTACCGCCTATGTGGTAGTTCATGGGTACAGAGTTTTTACCAAAAGGGATGACCATGCACTTTTTGGCATTGAGCTTGATGCCATGGCTTTGACACCAGGCATCTGTCTCAGTGAGGCCCTTTTGTAGGATGTCCACATCGTTAGGAGATTTGATTATGGCTCCTAGTTTGCAGTCATCTGCGAACTTTGTTAGCCAAAGACCTTCTGTGTTAGCCTGTACTTTAGAGAAGTAGATGCCAAACAGGAGAGGACCTAGAACTGAACCCTGTGGTACTCCACTTGTCACTGGTCTGAAGTTGGATTTAGTCTGCTACTTTCACAGTGTGTGTGTTCGGTCAGTGAGCCAGTTGGCAACCCATCTTGTGACATAGGGATTTATACCTAGTTTAGTGAGTTTGTCTATAATTCCAGAGTGGGGGATGGTGTCGAAAGTCTTGGTGAGATCTAGATAGGCTGTGTGTACCACCTTACCCTCATCTACAACTTTGGTGACCGCTTCAAAGAAGTCTATCCCGCTTCAAAGAAGTCTATCAGGTTTAGGAGACATGATCAATCTTTTACAAACCCAAACTGGGTAGGGTCCAGAGTTTGGAGATTACCAATGTCATTGTTTATAAGTTCCGTGATGATACGCTCCATAGCCTTGCAGACCAGGCTCGTCAGGCTAATGGGGTGGTAGTTCCCGGGGTCCGTGGTGGCTCCCCCTTTGTGGAGTGGGATAACTGTTGCTGTGCACCATTCATTGAGCACAAAGCCTGAGGTGAGGCTATGATTGAACATGGTACTTAGGTGGGGTGCCAGTTCATTCTGTAGTTCATATAGAATGCAGCCTGGGATGTTGTCAGGTCCCATGGATGCTGTGTTCTTGGCTTTGGAGAGTTTTTTTTTTTTTACCTGTGCAGCCATGATTACAGGTACTTGGCATTTTTCCGGTATAGAGATGGGCCCTTTAGGGGATGAGAGAGGGGTAAAGTTAGCACTGAACCTATCTGCCAGGATGTTGGCAATATCATATGGTTCTGTATATTTAGTGCCATTGTGCTGTAACTCAGAGCAGATCTGAGTGTTGCCTTTGAGATTCTTGACATAGCTATAGAATGCTTTGTGGTTGTCTTGAGAATCAGTAGCGATTTTGTTTTCGTAAGTAGCTTTGGAAGATTTTATGAGGGATCTCAGCTTCTTACTGAGGCTGACCATGGAGTTCCTCCAATCATGGGATTTTACTCTTTTTTGCAACAGTTTCTTTTTTCTGTTGTAGAGTTGGTTTATGGCATGGGGCCACCAGATCCGCTTCCTTTTTTTGGAGGATAGCATCTTGGTTCTGTTAGGGATTTGCACAATCCATGCACTCGTGTAAATGCTTATAAAGTGCATTTGTATAGGATTCGGCAGTCCTACCTCTATTGTTTGTCTTTTTTGCAACAGTTTCTTTCTTCTCTTGTAGAGTTTGTTTATAGCAGGGGACCACCAGATTGCACCAGATTGGCTTCCTTTCTTTGGAGGATAGCATCTTGTTTCTGTTAAGGTTGCATGATCCATGCACCCTTGTAAGTGCTTATAAAGTGCAGTTGTATAGGATTCAGCAGTCGTATCTCTATTGTCCGTCAGCATGGGTGTCGTGACGTTTGCCACTTCTGTCTTAAGAAGCAGGAAGTTGGTTTTGGAGAAATTTTTTTTTACGGTGGTTTCCCTAATGGGGGGTGGAGCTGGGATGTGGATGTCTAGAGTGATTTGCTTGTGGTCAGAACTGACCAACGAGGAATTGACTTGTGGTGTGGAACACCGGTTGCCCATGTTGGTAATGACCAGGTCTAGGATATTGCTGCCCCTGGGGGGGTGTGGATAAGTTGATCCAAGGCATTGGAATTTATGAATTCCAGAAAACATTGAGCACAAGAGTTGGTACATGAGTAGTTTTCCCAGTTAATGGTGGGGTAGTTGAAATCGCCCATTATTAGGGTGTTAGGTTGTACCCTAATTTTTTCCAGTGTATCAAGAAGTGAGGAGTGGGATTCCTGGGGCATGGTGGGGGATCTGTAGAGAGCTACAATTTGCATTGCAGTCTTGCCCATAGTTAGTTGCACTTGGATAGTCCCAGCTGCATTATGCTGAGCAACTAGCCTGGAGGTGTAGGTATCCTTAATGAATGTGGACACGCCTCCGCCTTTAGTGCTTCGGTCCAAGTTAGGTGGCTGAAAGGTGTGGTATGAATTATAGCCTGGTAATGCATGGGTGCTCTCTGCAGCCGTGAACCAGGTCCCTGTCACTGCACAGATGTCGATGTCCTCCATTTTAAGGAGTGCCTTGAGTGAGTGCATTTTGAGGTTTAGACTCTAGCATATCTCAATATGTGAGCTGCAAAATAAGAACCCAGATGTTGCACACATAATTGCAGGAGATTTCAAACGGGCAGATCTGAGGTCAGTATTACCTGACTACTATTGGCATGTGGGATTTGCAACAAGGGGCAGCAACACCTTGGACAAGGTAGATGCCAATATCAGGATGGCATGTAAAACAGTGCAGTGCTCTCACTTGGGCAGGTCAGACCACCTCATCATCATGCTAATGCCAGCATTCAAACCTGCACTAGTCAGGGGAAAAACCCACTGTGAAGCAAATCAGGGTATGGCCAAATGGAGCAATCGCAGCACTGCAAGATTGCTTTGATAATACAAACTGGAGCATCTTCAAATAGGCTGCAGCAGATGTTCTACATGTTCATTGGCATGAATATACAGAAACCGTCATAGCATATGTATCTAAATGCATAGACGACATGACCATCAAGAGAAACATCATCATAAGAGCCAACTAAAAACCCTGGCTCACCAGCAAAGTATATGAGCTTCTGAGGGAATGTAATGTGGCATTCAACTCAAAAGACAAGGAAGCTCTCAGTGTGGCAAGGGCAAACCTGGAGAGAGGGACAAAGGAAGCAAAAAGGGCTTATGGAAAGAAAGTCCAGAACCACTTTACTGACGTGAGAAACCCCAGGCACCATGTGGGGCAGGGCATAAAAGCCATAACTGAATATAAAACCCTGTCAGCCCAATGCAAGGAAAACACAGAATTCCTGGATAGGCTGAAAACCTTTTTCTGCAGGTTCAAGGACCGAAACCGCTCCAAGGCAGTGAAACTTGCTACAGACCCAGGAGACAAAGTGCTCAGCCTAAAGTTAATAGAAGTGAAGAGGACCCTACAGCAGGTGAACCCTAGGAAGGCTGCAGGACCGGATAACCTAATGGGAAAGGTGTTAAAGGACTGTGCTGAACAACTAAGCACTGTATTCATGGATATATTTAACATCTCCCACGGTCAAGTGAAGGTACCCAAATGCTTCAAAAACACAAACATT
>NC_056736.1:515765325-515787825 GCF_019279795.1 Protopterus annectens
GAGGGGAAACTTTAGCGTTGCCACCTGAGAACACATTTAATATTTAGGCTTTCATTCAAACCAGGCGGTGCATCTGAATTGAATCTAAGCTGCCAACTAAATTCTTTTACTTCAAGTAGTGTATTGATGTCACCAAAGAAGGAATCTATCTTCTGTAATATAAGAAAAGTTAAATTGGCAAAGTTATCACATAATAAACTATGCTTAGCAAGGGCATTTTTGGAATCATGCCGTCTAATTGCTGCCAAATGTTCTTTTATTCTAGCAGAAAACATTCTAGAAGTTTTGCCAATATAGAACGTAGGACAAGAATTGCACACTGCTGCATAAATAACATTCATATATTTGCAATCTAAATGACTATGAAACTGGATTCTGAAATTATTGTGTTTAAAAACATAATCACTGCCCTTGAAAATGTATGGACAAGTGACACAAGTACCACAAGGAAACATACCAACTGTATTGTCTGAAGAAGTGGAAGCATCTAAAATAAAGTGAGAGTCTATGTTATCAAAAGCTGTTCTAAGAGACTTGGTTCTCTTGTGTAAAAAAACTGGAGTCATTCCTAATTTATTAGACACCTCTTGACTATTTGTCAAAATATCCCAGTTATTGAGAATAATATTCCTAATGGGGACAGCATCCCTACAAATAGGGATAGGAAAGGCAACTGACCGGTCTTGTACATGGGTCTCAGGAGAGGGAGATACTAAACTGGATGAGGGAATATTATTGGGATCTGAAGGAACAGTGCCAAGCAAGGAATTTGTAACGGGCGGAGAAGGAGCTACAAGTTGTGTGCGTCTTCTTGGTGTAAAGCCCTTAGAAATAATGGGAGAGAATTTAGATGCCCTGGCCTCAGAAACTTCAGTAATGATCCTATCTAGTACAAGTGGAGGGTAATTTCTTTCCACCAGCAACGATTTTAGGATATTGCATTCAGTAACAAAGTTAACATCATCACTAACAGGACTGGAAATATTAATAAACTGACCTTTTGCTATATTGACTTTCATGAACCGAGGATGCATACTAGTGAAATCTAAGTAGTTGTTTCTAAAAGTCTTTTTTCTATGAATAGTGGACTTCCATAACATATTGGAGGAATCTAAAGAAATGCAAGTATCCAGAAAATCAGCTTGTTTTCCACAGGAAGCAAGTTTGAATTTAAGGAAAGGGATAGAGTCCGCGATAGAGTTTAAGAAAGTTATGCAAGTCAGATTTACCACCTTCCCAAACAAAAAACACATCATCTATGTATCTTCTATAAGTTTTAACAAATTTAAAATCAGGTAGATGTACAAGGGAATTAAATTCCCAAGCTGCCAAAACCAAATTACTAAAGGCAGGGGCCATCTTTGACCCCATAGCCACTCCACGGATTTGTTGGTAAATTACTTCATTAAAATGAAAAAAGTTTCCTTCAAGTACTAGGGAAACCCAAGTGTAAATAGTAGATATTCTGTTTTGACTAAATCCTGTAGATTGTGTTAAATAGGACTGTAAAAATTCAATACCTTCCTTGTGTGGAATATTTATATAGAGAGCCTCTATATCAAGTGTGACTAACAAACTATTAGAGGAAGTGGGAGGGTGCTGAAAAAGTAAGTTAAGGAAGTCCCATGAGTCACGTAAATAAAATGGAGACCTTTGCACTACAGGATTCAAAGTCCGGTCCAAGAATTCTGAGACTTTTTCAGTCTTTGTTTTATGATTAGAGACAATATGACGGAAAGGAGGGTTAGTCTGATCCTTGTGTAATTTAGGGATACCAAAGAATTTCACTAGTTGTGGGTACTGTACTTGCATGAATTCTGCTTCATCTGAGGAAATCTGTTGTTTGGTAAGTGATTTAAGAGTTCTATCTATCTTTTTAAAGGCACAGTTGACATCTGACATCTGTACAGGTAAGTAGTAATCACTGTTCTTGAGATCATCCTCCAAGGTGTTAACATAACGGTGATTTTAATGAAGTAATTTACCAACAAGTCCGTGGAGTGTCTATGGGGTCAAAGATGGCCCCTACCTTTGCTAATTTGGTTTTGGCAGCTTGGGAAATTAATTCCCTTGTACATCTACCTGATTTTAAATTTGTTCAAACTTATAGAAGATACATAGATGATGTGTTTTTGTTTGGGAAGGTGGTAAATCTGACTTGCATAACTTTCTTAAATCTATCGCGGACTCTATCCCTTTCTTTAAATTCAAACTTGCTTCCTGTGGAAAACAAGCTGATTTTCTGGATACTTGCATTTCTTTAGATTCCTCCAATATGTTATGGAAGTCCACTATTCATAGAAAAAAGACTTTTAGAAACAACTACTTAGATTTCACTAGTATGCATCCTCGGTTCATGAAAGTCAATATGGCAAGAGGTCAATTTATTCGTATTTCCCGTCTTGTTAGTGATCATAACTTTGTTACTGAATGCAATATCCTAAAATCGTTGCTGGTGGAAAGAAATTACCCTCCACTTGTACTAGATAGGATCATTACTGAAGTTTCTGAGGTCAGGGCATCTAAATTTCCTCCCATTATTTCTAAGGGCTTTACACCTAGAAGACACACACAACTTGTAGCTCCTTCTCCATCCATTACAAATTCCTTGCTTGGCACTCTTCCTTCAGATCCCAATAATATTCCCTCATCCAGTTTAGTATCTCCCTCTCCTGAGACCCATGTAAGAGACTGGTCAGTTGCTTTTCCTATCCCTATTTGTAGGGATGCTGTCCCCATTAGGAATATTATTCTCAATAACTGGGATATTTTGACAAATAGTCAAGAAGTGTCTAATAAATTAGGAATGACTCCAGATGTTCTTCATCTCACATTGCTGCAGTCCTTACACTTGGGTAGTCCGCTGTCCTCGGTCGGCCCGAATATCAAAGTATAAGGCTGACGTCGGTCAAGGCGCATTTGACTGACATCAGGACGCCAGGGTACAAATGCGCATGACCAACGTCATATCCTCAGTCTTTTTTGCCGCATGGTCCGATGCAGAAGCAGCATTGCAAGTGCCGGTTGGCGTTCTGAGATTTTTCGTTTTCGAAGTTTCAGACCGAGTCAAAGTTGGCTAAGTACCCGTTGGGAATATTTTAGTTTTTCTTGCCTCAGTGGTTTACCGGATGTCAGAAAAGTGAATAATTGCATTTCTTGTGGGAAACAGATACCGCATAGAGATTATCATACTTTGTGTATTCCTTGTTTAGGGCCTGAGCACGACGTTGTTGGCTGTCGCTCTTGTGCTAGATTCAATAAACGCACTATAAAGAGAAGGTTGGATTGTGCCAGGTTAGTCTTTGGGAAGCGGTGCAATTATAAAATGCCGTCGGATGCTCCGCCCGCTTCTTCGAAGAAGCGCAAGGACAAAGCAGTTAAGCCTAGGCTGGAAGAACCGTCTGTACCGGACGCCGGTTCTTTAGAGGTGTCAGTGGAGCCGGTGGTTCCACCGGAAATTTCTTTGGGTTCCCAGGGAGAGACTTTGTTGTTGCAGGATGTGGCCTCTCAGGAGGCAGGTCAGGCTGAAGGGGCTTCTCAGGTTACTTTACTCCCCTCCCTTCCTAGGGTGGTTAAGCCCTCTCCTTCTGTTGCCAAGGCTTCTCCCAGAGGCAGGCCAGGTTTAGCTTCAGATGGTGTCACCCCTAGTTCCTCTGGAACTGTGCCCAAGAAGCATATGCTTAAAATGGCAGAAGATTTGATTACTTTGATTAGGGGTTCTTTGCCCCCTCCTGATAAGAGACCTAGGGTGGAGCCTGAGCCAGGGAGTTTTGAGCAGGCTTCGGATGTTTCAGAGTCTTCGGCTGAAGACTTGCAGGAGTATTCTCCTTATTCTGACTCTGATGTGGATGATTCTACTCCTTCTGCTTCTCCTCCTGAGGATTTTTCTTTTTCAGAAACTCTTCATTCTATGAGGGAGCATTTTAAGTGGGAAGGTCAGGACTTCTCTGATTCCAGGAAAAGGCTTAGATAATTTTTGTTTTTACCCCAGCATAGGCCTTTGGCTATACCTCCTGTTTTAGATGTGGTGGAAGATGTTTTTGCAGAGGCTTCTCTTAATCCTGATTCTTTGCCTCCTGCTCCTGTTAAACCTGATAGATATTTCAGGGTGCCTGAAGCTCATAAGTATCTTTTTAAGAGTCCTAGGGCAGACCCAGAAACTGTTAGCCAGGGGCCTAAAGGTCTTAAGGCTTCTGTTGTCAAGAATCCGGTTCCTTCAGACAAAGAGGCCAAGGCTTTGGATAGATAGGGAAAGAAAGTTTATACTTCTTCCACTCTAGCTATGAGGGCTTTGAATTGCCAGTTTCACATGTTAAAATACCAAAACTATCTCCTTTCACAATTGAAGTCTAAGGTTGATGCTCTGGCGGAAGGTATTGATTGTAAAGAGTTGCAAGATTTAGTACATGTTTCTGAACAGGTGGGTAAGCATTCTTTGCAATGTGGTTTTGATGCTGTACAGGCCTCGTCTAGGGTGGCTGCCACTGGGTCAGTTCTTCGCAGGCACGCCTGGCTGAGGGATCAGAATTTATCTGACCATGTTAAAACAAGGATTTTAGATGCTCCTTTACAATCTGATGTGTTGTTTGGTTCTCCTGTTGAGACAGCCTTGTCTTCCATTTTCTTTAAAACTAAGTCTATGCAGACTGTTAAAGATTTTTTGCAGGTTCAGCCTCCAAAGTTTAGTAGAAATTGGCCTACTAAGGGGTGGGATGTATCCTTCTTATGATTCCCAGTCTAGGGGTAGATCTAGACGTGGTAGGGGCAGAGCTCAGGGTTCTTTCAGGCTTAGAACAGGGAGTTCTCCTGCACAGTCTTCAGGTGAGGGCAGGGGTCAGTCCTTTCGTAAACAGACCCAATGACCTACCTTTTCAGCTGCCAGAGCCTTCTCGTCTGGCAGCACCTTTGGGAGGAAGGTTGGCACTTTTCAAAGAAAATTGGAGTTTAATTACCCAAGACAGATGGGTATTGGATATCATACACCACGGTTACAGGTTTTATTTCCATACCTTGCCTCCTTTCAAAGGGATGCCAGACGTTCCTCCTCCACAAAGAATAGAGGCTCACAAGCAAATTTCTCTGTTACTCCAAACAGGGGCCATTCAGCCGGTCCCTATGCCAGAAGTGGGCCTAGGATTTTATTCTCGCCTGTTCCTAGTACCAAAGAAAGGGAACACGTGGAGACCAATTTTGGACTTATCTATCCTCAGCACTTATCTGGACATTCCCAAGTTCAAAATGTTGACGTTACAGCAGCTTTTACCTCTGCTGGGCAAAGATCATTGGATGGTAACTTTAGATCTCAAGGAGGCTTATCTTCATGTTCCTATCTGACTGAGTTGCAGGAAGTATCTGCGTTTTCGAGCTGGGACTTCTCATTATCAGTTCTCTGCATTGCCCTTTGGCTTATCTACTGCGCCCAGAGTGTTCACGAAAGTTCTGGCTCCAGTGATAGCTTTCCTCAGGTTAAAAGGAATACAGATTTATCCCTATTTGGACGATTGCCTGATTCTGGCTCAAGGAAGGGACGAGCTTCTTCATCATTTGGATTATGTGATAGTGCTAAGATGCCTGGGGTATTCTGTGAACGAAATAAAGTCCAGTCTAGTACCCTCTCAAGACATGTGCTTTCTGGGTGTGAGACTGAATACAGCATCCCAGATGGCCTTTTTGACCCCGGACAAACAAAAGAATCTTTCCCTTTATTTTCATCAGTTGTCTCATCAGTCCGGGCTGACTGCAAGGACAGTCCTTAAAGCCTTAGGGTTCATGGCATCTTGTATTCTGGTGCTTCCCAATGCCAAACTGCATATGAGGAAGCTACAATGGTATCTCAAAAATGTATGGACACAGCACTGCCAGGATTTGGACACTGTCATTCAAATAATACCTTGCATTCAAAAGGAATTTTTGTGGTGGGCTCAGGAATGTCACCTAAACAAGGGACTCTCTGTGACCCGGCCAGAGGCGAGTCAGATTCTAACGACAGATGCCTCAGACAAAGCTTGGGGAGCTCATCTGAATGGAAAGTGGATACAAGACAAGTGGCCTGCCAGACTACAACATCTACATATCAACTTGAAAGAGATGTTAGCAGTCCAGTTTGCATTAATAGCTTTCAAGGATTTACTTCTTCCAGGGCAGGTGTTGATTCTAACAGACAACACAACTGTCATGTGGTACATCAACAAGCAAGGCGGAACACATTCTTATCCTCTATGCAGGCAAGCGATGATTTTGTGGGAGACTGCTCTCAGTTTACAGCTAAATCTTCAGGCAAGGTTTCTGCCGGGAGCACAGAACTCCTTAGCAGATGTGTTGAGCAGACAAATTATGGATCCCCACGAGTGGAAATTGGATCCTCATGTATTTCGGAAATTGACAGTGTCATGGGGAACTCCAGACATAGATCTGTTCGCTTCCCCACTAAACCATCAGCTGCCAAAGTTTTGCACAAAAAGGTTTCATCCCACAGCTTGGAGAGTGGATGCTCTTTCTTTCAATTGGAGCAATCTTCATGTGTATGCCTTTCCGCCTCTGCCTCTCCTCCCAAAGGTACTACTAAAGGCCAGACAAGACAAGCCAAGGATGATTTTGATAGCTCCAGATTGGCCTCGACAGCATTGGTACCCATTACTGAGGAGCCTGGTACGGAAGCCTCCATGGCCTTTGCCTACGATTCCACACCTGTTGTCTCAGGAGGACAGTCATTTGCTCAATGTCAAGCTTCACTCTCTGCACCTAACAGCCTGGCATATTCTGTTTTGAACCATAGTGGGCCTCCACTTCCACAGCAAGTTTTGAATGTTATTTTGGAAGCTAGAAGGCCTAGTACAAGGAAAGTGTACGCAGAAAAATGGAAGAGATTTTTATTTTGGAGTGCAGCAAAGGGTTTTGATGTTTCTGAGCCTAATTTAAGTGTGGCTCTTCAATATCTTACTGAGTTACTGGACAAAGGTTTGTCCTTCTCTTCTATTAAGGTTCATGCTGCAGCAATTTCGGCTCACTATGATTGTGACCCACCATTGTTTTCTCATCCTTTGTTCAAGCAATTTCTTAGAGGGGCAAAGAATATAAGACCCCCACGAAGAGCTCCTACTCCTGCTTGGGATCTCAATTTTGTGTTGGAGAAACTCACTCTACAACCTTTTGAGCCTGCAGCTACTGCTGAATTTAAGTTTTTATCATGGAAGACTGCTTTTTTGTTGGCTATTACCTCTGCAAGAAGGGTTTCTGAGTTGCAGGCCCTTATGGCAGTTGAGCCTTTCTTAATTTTCCATAAGGATAGGGTATCTTTACGTACTAATCCTTCCTTTATGCCTAAAGTGGTTTCTAGTGTGGCTTTAAACCAAACTATTCATTTGCCTACCTTTTATGCAAATCCCCAAAATAAAGGGGAAAAGATTTTGCACACTTTAGATGTACACAGGCAGTTGCGATATTATTTGGACAGAACTAAGGGGTTCAGGCAGTCTCAGCAATTATTTGTTTCTTTTGCTTTGAGTTCTCAGGGCAAGCCTGTGTCAAAACAAACTATTTCTAAGTGGATTGGGTTTTGCATTGCTTTCTGTTATTCCCATCATGGCAAGGAAGTTCCAGCTGGGATTAGGCCTCATTCCACTAGGGCTACTGCCACTTCAACAGCTTTTTTGAGAGGGGTGGCAACTAAGGATATTTTGGAGGCAGCTACTTGGAGTTCAGTGCATACTTTTTCCAAGCATTATCACCTACCACTTTACTCTAAATCCAGGGCTGGTTTTGCCACTGCTGTTTTGCAGGGCATTTTGGCAGCTCCTGCTTCCTTATAATTTGGCCATCCTCCCTTACCTCTGCTTTGGGATTCTACCCAAGTGTAAGGACTGCAGCAATGTGAGATGAAGAACATAGTACAGTTTTGTACCTACCATAAATGTAGATGTTCGAAGATCCACATTGCTGCAGTCCAATTTACCCTTCCCCTCTGTAGTTAGAGGCGGTTGTGTGGGTTGGGTGGTCAATTGGGTGTATATTGTCTATTGTATATATTGTACATATTTTTAGTGCTAGGATGGTTGGTTGTTGGTTTGCTGTCTTTTGGTTTTTGACCTTTATTTTTAGGGTCTTCTGACATCTGGGGCAAGAAAAGACTGAGGATATGACGTCGGTCATGCGCATTTGTACCCTGATGTCCTGATGTCAGTCAAATGCGCCTTGACCGACGTCAGCCTTATACTTTGATATTCGGGCCGACCGAGGACAGCGGACTACCCAAGTGTAAGGACTGCAGCAATGTGGATCTTCGAACATCTACATTTATGGTAGGTACAAAACTGTACTTTTTTTTTACTCACGAGAACGAAAGTCTCTTAGAACAGCTTTTGATAACGGAGACTCTCACTTTATTTTAGATGCTTCCACTTCTTCAGACAATACAGTTGGTATGTTTCCTTGTGGCACTTGTGTCACTTGTCCATACATTTTCAAGGGCAGTGATTATGTTTTTAAACACAATAATTTCAGAATCCAGTTTCATAGTCATTTCATAGGTTCATACTAGGCTATCTGCCCGAGGGCATTTATAAGCCTAGCCATAGTTTTGTGGCTTACGCCACCCCTTAGTTTGGAGAAACTATGCCCATTATTTAGCTGTGCCTCTGTCAAGCAGTGACACTGAGGTAACCCCTGGGGTGTATCTGCGATCTCCCATCCATTGGTCAAGATTCCTCTTGAACAAGGCCAGCGAGGTGCTCTGCCTCACATAAACCGGGATTTTGTTCCACAGCATAGGGAGTCTTTGGGTGATGAATCTATCCCTCCAGCACGTCCTATTAATAACCGTGTCGAGGTTTAAGTCACCCGCCTTTGTGGCTCTGAGGGATCTAGATTTTTTGAGATGAAGCATATTCATCAAATCTGGGTTTGACATGGCCTTGTATGTCAGGCATAGGTCACCTCTGAGTAAGCGGTACGCAACTGAATATAACTTGAGTTCTTTCAGTCGTGCAGCATAAGACAGATTTTTGAGACCCTTTATCCTTTTGGTGAGGAACTTTTGTGGCCTCTCTAGCTGCTGCAAGTGTCGGGTCAGATACATTCCGAATGGGGCATTGTACTCGATCATTGGTCTGATGAGTGATGAGTATAGGGGGAGACTATGACTTCCCTTGATCTAGATGTGAATCCCTTCATGATAAGGTGGGCAATGTAGAAGGTCTTCCTAACTACTTTAGCAATATGAGTGTCGAATGACATGCTACTGTCAACCTGGGTTCCCAGGTCCCTAATAACTTCTTCTGTGTTCAGGGGATTGCCACCTATATGGTAGCTAGGGGTAACCTTATTTTTCCCGAAGGGTATGACTATGCATTTCTTGGCATTTAACTTGAGGCCATGGCTCTGGCACCAGTTATCCGTTTCTGTGAGACCCTTCTGAAGGATATCTGTGTTGGATGTGTTCTCAACTACGGCGCCCAGTTTGCAGTCATCTGCAAACTTTGTCAGCCATAACCCTCCTGTGTTTGCTTGTACTTCAGAAAAGTAGATGCCAAACAAGAGTGGGCCCAGGACTGAGCCCTGTGGGACACCACTTGTGACAGGCTTTGAGTCTGACATGGCGCCAGCAACTCTGACCCTGTGGGTTCTGTCACTCGGCCAGTTTGCAACCCATCTTGTAATGTATGGGTTTACATTTAAGTTGATGAGTTTTTCAATGATACCCGAGTGGGTATTGTATCAAAGCCTTCACCAGGTCTAGGTAGGCTGTATGGACTGCCTTTCCTCGTCAATGGCCTTGGTGACTGTTTCAAAAAGTCAACCAAGTTTAAAAGGCATGATCTGCCTTTGACAAAGCCAAACTGGGTTGGATCCAAAGTCTGCAAATTCCTATGTCTTTATTTATGAGATCCATTATGATCCTTTCCATGGCTTTGCAGATCAGGCTTGTCAAGCTAATGGGACGGTAATTTCCAGGGTCGGTGGAGGCACCGCCTTTGTGGAGTGGGACCACAGTCTGTGCGCCACTCCTGGGTGTATCCGAGGTGAGACTAAGATTAAACAGCTGTCCTAACTGTGGGTTTAATTCCTCGTTGGGTTCATGGAGCACACAGCCGGGGACACCATCAGGTCCCATGGATGCTGTGTTCTTTGCCTTGAGAGAGCAGTTCTCACCTGAGCGTTAGAGATGTTTGGGGGCTACAATCATTTGGTATAGATATCTCTTCTTTAGGCGGGAGGGTGGGGAGAAGTCTGCACTGAACCTGTCCGCCAGTATGTTGGCAATGTCTGTAGGATCAGTAATCTTCACATCATTTTGAACTAATTCTGAGCATATCTGGGAGTTTCCTCCTAGGTTTCTGACATAGCTAAAGAATGCTTTATGGTTGTCTTTAGAGTCCTTAGCTATTTTTTCTCAAAATTAGCTTTGGATGATTTTATGAGAGCTCTTAGCTTTTTACTTATAGTGATCAGCGTGTCTTACCTTTTAAGGATTTTGCTCTATCTTGTAGTAGCTTTCTCCTTTTATTGTAGAGTTTGTTTATGGCTGGGGTCCACCAGACTGGACGCTTGCCTTTGGTACAAAGAGTCTTTGTTTTGCTTGGGATTGCCTGATCCATGCAGCCCTGCAGGTGCTGGTAGAAGGCATTTGTAAGTGATTCAGCGGTTTGAGTAATGTTAACCGCCGGCTCAGGGGCCTTAAAGGAGACCACACTAGTCTTTAGAAGTGTGAAGTCGGCTTTCGAGAAGTTCTTTACTGTGGTCTTTTTCATTTCGGGTGGGGGCGGGATGAGGACCTCCAGCGAGATTAGTTTGTGATCAGATCTCACCAGTGAGGGGTATACTTCTGGCGTTGAACATTGTGCTCCCATGTTCGTGATGATGAGATCAAGTATGTTCTCTCCTCTTGTGGGGATGGTGTTCTCTCCTCTTGTGGGGATGGTGACTAGTTGTTCCATGGCATTTGAGTTTATGAATTCCAGGAACTTTTGGGCTAGAGTGTTTGGGCTTGAGTAGTGTTCCCAGTCTATATTAGGGTAGTTGAAGTCACCTAGTATGATGGTGTTTGGAGATACATTTATCCCCTCCAGTGTTTTCAGGAAGGCCATGTGAGGTTCCTGAGTTTGCGAGGGTGGCCTGTAACATGCTACAATTTGCATAGCAGTCTTGCCTATGGTTAATTGCACCTGGATGGTTTCCGATGCATCATGCGATGCCACCAATCTTGAGGTGTGGGTGTCCTTGATGAATATGGATACCCCTCCTCCTTTCTTGGTATTGTCCGGTTTTGTGGCGGAACGCATGATATGAGGTAAAACCTGATAGTGCTGGGGTGCTCTCAGGAGCCTTGAACCAGGTTTCTGTCACAGCACAGACATCGATGTTCTCCATACTGAGAAGGGCCTCGAGTGCATCTTGAGGTTGAGACTTCTGGCATTGAGCAGCATTACCCTTAGTTTTTTTCTTTGTTTTGTTCTAGGGTGGTAGGTTTAGAATTTGAGCCTTGCCTAAAAAGGCACTATGGGGTGGCAAGAGCCTTTACCAAAATCCGAATCCCAGGGTGACAAGTGCAAGCCGTCCCTTCAAGCAGCATGGCTTGTCCAGCATGTCATCCCAGGCAGACAGACATTGGATCCCCTTTGAATGACACCAGAGTTTAAGCCAATTGTTAAAACTGATCATCTTATCTCTGTATTGTGGCATCATTCTTGGTGAAGGTAGGATACAGCTCAAGGTCAGGGTCATACCTGCCTGGGCTACGTAATCAGAGAGCTCCTCTATGTCTCTTTTCATGTAGTCCAGGGAGGTACGTCTCAGGTCGTTTACACCAGCGTGGACAATGATTGAGTCGTACTTGTACCTGCTGTTGAGAGACCTGAGTGCATGCGTTATGTGGCGGATTCTAGCACCCGACAGGCAGCTTACTGTGAACCTTCTCCTTACTCAGTCTGGTGAGCGGGACATCAGTGTGTCTGACTATGGAGTCACCAATGACTAGTGTCTGGCATAGTGTTTGGCCTTAAGGGCTGTGACTGCTTGACACTCTGACTGTGTGGTCTATGTGATGCAGGTGTTGTGTTCTGAGGTGGTAGTTGTTTGGGTGTCTGCTTTGGTGGCCTCTGCTGTTTTGGTAGATTTTTGATCAGAGCCTCCGAGTATGTCTTTGTGTGTTTATGTGTATGATTTGAGGTTGTGATGGTATTGTGTGAGACTGGGTCTATAGTGTGTGTGGTTACCTTCTCCTCTTGTCTGGTCTTGCCAGTCCTATGTTGAGAGAGCTCAGCCTCCAGTTTGGCCGTATAGTTGCATCTCTCGCATGTATTTGTGTTTTGTGGGAGGAGGAGAGGGTTGTCTGTGTACATGAGGCAATTGTAACATTGCCTCAATAATCCCAGGTTCACCAGCTGAGCAGGAGAGGATATTAGCAACTGATCCCTCGACATGCTAGAAGGAATAGACAGAAAAACTTAAAAAAAGGTTTTGGGGATGTGGGTGACCGAGAAATGGGGTTTGCTTTTTTGGGGTACTTTCTATAACAAGAGTGCTGTATCGAGGTGATGAGTACTGTAGGAGCAAGTGCTTAGCTATACGGATAGAGAATAGTCTACTTGGGAGTCAAGTAGAGATAATTTATAGTTGGAGGATACACTAAATAGAACAGTAGTACACTTTGAGGAAGGTAGTTTTAAGGGAAAATTTGAAGAGTGAACTTTAGGTAGCCCTAATAGTTTAAATCTGCTTAACCGACGCTGCCCTAGTGTGCAACGGTAGCAGCTCCGCGCTAAAGCGTGCTTTATAGCAGGGGGCTGGAAAAAACAGGAAATGACCCAAAATGGCCAACAAATTACAAGTTGCTGCTTCTAACCACTCCTCTGAGGACAAACAAGCAGCTCAGTACTCCCCACTCCCACTGGTGAGTAAAGAAACTACCTCTGGCCACACAAGAAAATGGAGGAACACAGAAACCAAATACAAAGCCTAGGGATCAGCAAAATCTGATCACTAGAACAACTAGCAAGTAAAGTTTAGGAAAGGAGAAATATTTTTTGTTTTTTTTTTGTTTTTATTTCAAACAGACAGGAAAAATGCAGTAAATGCTTTGTTTTCGACTAAATTGCTATCAAAGGCTGGTACACTTGAGTGTATTAGCCTGTTAGTTACTTTTAAGCAATACTTTAGCCCACAAGTGCAATCAACAATATAAGCTCACAAACACAGGAAAATAAGGCAATAAAACAGTAATAAAGGCAGAAACAGTAGTCGAAAAGCTTAAAAGATCGGAAAATGCAAACAAAAAGTTTTAAAAAATACTTATGATCAAGAAAGTTGCTTTTCTGCTCTCTGCTGGCTTAGGAACTCTGCAGGGGACCACGAGGAGCTATGCCAAGTTCTCTAATGCCAGAAAAGCCCGCCAAAGCGTGCTTTATAGCAGGGGGCTGGAAAAAACAGGAAATGACCCAAAATGGCCAACAAATTACAAGTTGCTGCTTCTAACCACTCCTCTGAGGACAAACAAGCAGCTCAGTACTCCCCACTCCCACTGGTGAGTAAAGAAACTACCTCTGGCCACACAAGAAAATGGAGGAACACAGAAACCAAATACAAAGCCCAGGGATCAGCAAAATCTGATCACTGGAACAACTAGCAAGTAAAGTTTAGGAAAGGAGAAATATTTTTTAGTTTTTTTTGTTTTTTTTTCAAACAGACAGGAAAAAATAGATTTCAAATCTATGAATGTTATTTATGCAGCAGTGTGCAATTCTTGTCCTGCGTTCTATACTGGCAAAACTTCTAGAATGTTTTCTGCTAGAATAAAAGAACATTTGGCAGCAATTAGAAGACATGATTCCAAAAATGCCCTTGCTAAGCATAGTTTATTATGTGATAACTTTGCCAATTTCACTTTTCTTATATTACAGAAGATAGATTCCTTCTTTGATGACATCAATACACTACTTGAAGTAAAAGAATTAAGTTGGCAGCTTAGATTCAATTCAGGTGCACCGCCTGGTTTGAATGAAAGCCTAAATATTAAATGTGTTCTCAGGTGGCAACGCTAAAGTTTCCCCTCTTACCCAAACACTGTCTTATTATTGAGAGTCTGCTTTTTATAATGTTTTTCAAAAAAGGTCCTTCAAAATAAGTACTTAGATATTATATTTAACTTTTATGTTTAAGCATATATTAACATTTGTTTTTGCTTCACTAGTTGTACTGCAAATGTAAATCTCAGAGCCAATAAAAAACTGGAAATTATACTAAATTCCAAGGGTGAGCAGTGTCTACATAAGTCCAGTTCCAGAATGTTTGCATTCCTGGTTGGTGTATTGACAGTCTAGTCCAGGTAGTATATTTTCACAGAATCCAGGAATATCTCTGCCTATACGTTGTATATGTTTTATATGATTTGTAGTGAATAGTGGGGGTGATTAAAGTTGCTCATGAATATGGTATTGGGTTGGATGGTTAGTCCTTCTAATAAGCTTAAATATATGCTATGGATTTCCTGTGTCATGTGGGGGAGCTATAGCTTGCAAGGAAGTGGTATGGGATTTTTTCTGTGTTTATTTGAACATGGAGAAGCTGAACTGCATTGTCCTGTTTGACCAGCCTTGAGGTACACTTATTTTTTATGTAAATCGAGACACCACAGCCATCTTTAGTTTGTCTTTGCAGTAGCTGGTCTAAATGTGTGGAAGCATTATAACCTTGCATTACTGTGTGCTCTCAGTGGCTTTAAACCATGTCCCGATGACCGCGCAGATGTCAGCATTCTCTAGGTTGAGGAGAACCTGGAAGGAGTAATGTTTTTTGTTTAGACTCCTAGCATTGAGCAGCGATACCTTTTAGATGTTTTTGGTTTTGATTTGCTGTGCTGGAAGAACTTCCAGTTTGGCATTGCTTAAAAAAGGCACTATGGCGGAGGACAATGTTTTAGCTAAGAAAGCTTAGAGGGGAGAGGTGCAGACCATCCATGGCAAAGCAGCATGGTCTGTTGACCATCTCCTTCCATGATGACAAATATTGCATCCCCTTAGAATGACACTAAAACTTAGCCAATTATTAGTCGGTCACCTTCTGTTCATATTGTGGCATAATTTTTGAAAAAGGTAAAATGCTGCTCAGTGCTAAGCTCATACCAACCTGGGACATGTATTCTGAGAGCGCCATGATGTCTCTCTCCATATAGTCTAGGGGGAGGTATGTCTCAGATCTACACCCACATGGATTATGATTGAGTCATTCTGGTACTTGTGGTCCAGTGACCCGAGTGCATGCATAATGTGTTAGATCCTGGCCCCTGATAAACAGCTGACCGTGACTTTCTCCTAACTCATCTTGGTGAGAGAGAAATCATTACGTCTCACAATGAAGTCTCCATTGACAAGAATGTTGGATTGTTCATAGGTTGGTTCTAGGCTATATGCCTTAGGGCCTATACAAGCCTAGCCATAACAATTCCCTGGCTATTTCTTCCCAGAATATTTACTTCCCTGGTCTCCTGTCTAGCAGGGCGAATGACGTGATCCTTGGGGTGAATTTCCTATCTCTTCCTATCTCCCATTCAGTCGTCATTGTTCATTTTGAAGAGGGCCAACATGGCACGCACTCTGACATGTATGGGGAGTCTCTGGGTCAGGAACCTATTCCTCAAGCATGTTTTGTTCATTGCGATGACCAGTTTTAGATCCCTGGAGCGTGTGGCTCTGAGGGATTGGGATTTCTTTTAAGTGTAGCATGTCCAACAGCTCTGGGTTTGACATGGCCTTGTATGTTTAGCAGAGATTGCCTCTGAGTAGGCGATGTGCGACAGAGTATAGTTGGAGTTTTTTTAGACAGTCAACATAGGCATCTACTTTAGGCTTGTGATTCTTTTAGTGAAGTATTTCTGTGGCCTTTCCAGTTGTTGCAGATGTCTTGTGAGGTAGATACCAAACGGGGCATTGAACTCTATAATGTGTCTAATGAGGGATGAGTACAGTGGAACAATGTCCTCCTTTTTTCTGGATGAAAAACCCTTAGTGATGAGGTGTGCCACATAGAAGGATTTCCTGACTGTTGTGGTGATTTGGTTATCGAAGGTGAGACCACTGTCCATCTGTGTCCCAAGTCCCTTATCATACTTTCAGTATTTAGTGTACTGCTACTTTTATGTGCTAATTCATGGGTACTTGGTTTTTCCCAAGGGGGATAACAACATTTCTTGGCATTGAGATTTCTGGCACCAAGCATCTGTTTCTGTAAGGCCCTTTTGTGGAATATCCACATAATTTGGGGATTCAGTAATGGCTCCCAGTTTGCAGTCATCTGGTAACTTTGTTAGCCAGAGTCCCTTGGTGCTGGCCTGTACTTGAGAGAAGTAGATTCCAAACAAGAGCGGGCCCATGACTGAACCCTGAGGTACTCCACTTGTCTGCAGCTGGATTTTGAGTCCGATACTTTTATAATGTCGGTTCTGTCAGTAAGCCAGTTGGCAACCCATCGAGTGACATGGGGATTAATGCCCAGGTTAGTAAGTTCATCTATGATTCCAGACTGGGGGAAGGTTGCCAGTGTCTTTGTTTATAAGTTCCATGATAATGCGTTCCATGGCTTTGCAGATCAGGCTGGTCAGTCTGATGGGATGGATCCCCCCTTGTGGAGTAGAACTGTAGCTGTGCACTACTCATTGGGCACGAAGCCTGACGTGAGGCTATAATCAAACATGACACTTAGCCTAGATGCCATTTCATTTTGTAGTTCATGTATTACACAGTCCCGGATGTCATCTGGTCCCATGGATGCTGCATTCTTAGATTTGGAGAGTGCGTTTTTTACCTCTGTGGCCATAATTACCAGAATTTGGTAATTTTTTGGTATTGAGATGGGCCCTTTAGGGGATGGGGGGGGTGAAGTTGGCACTGAATTGATCTGCCAGGATATTGGCGATATCCTTGGGATCAGTATATTTAATGCCATTCTGTTGTAGCTCAGAGCAGATCTGAGCATTGCCATTTAGATTCTTGACATAACTATAGAATGCCTTGTGGTTGTCCGTGGAATCTTTGGCAATTTTATTTTCGTAACTAGCTTTGGAGGATGTTATGAGGGATCTCAGCTTCTTACTGAGGCTGGTAAGGAAGTATTTTATTTGCAACAGTTTCTTCCTTCTGTTGTATAGTTTGTTTATGGCAGGGGACCACCAGATTGGCTTCCTTTTTTTGGAGGAGAGTTTCTTGGTTCTATTTGGAATGGTGCAATTCATGCACAAGTGGATGTGCTCATACAGTGCCTTAGTGTAGGATTCAGCATTTGAACTTTCAGTTCCCATCTGCATGGGTGTCATGAAGTTTGTCACTTCTGACTTGAGTAGCATGAAGTTAGCTTTGGAGAAGTTTTTTATGGAGGTTTCCCTACTGGGAGTGGGGATGTGGACGTCAAGGGTGATTAGCTTATGGTCAGACCTGACCAACGAGGGGGTGACCACTGGTGTGGAGCATTGATCTCCCATTTGAGCCCCTGGTGAGACTATGGATTAGTTGATCCAGGATGTTAGAATTTATGAATTCCAAGAACTGTTGGGCAAAGTTGTTGGTACCTGAATAGTTTTCCCATTTAATGGCAGGGTAATTGAAATCACCCAGTATTAGGGTATTTGGGTGTATCTTAATATTTTCCAGTATGGTTAGACAGGTGTAATGAGAATCTTGGGGCATGCTGGAGGATCTGTAGCAAGCTACAATTTGGATTGCAGTCTTACCTAGTGTTAGTTGCACCTGTAGAATTTCAAATGCATTGTGTTGGGCAACTAGCCTGGAGGTGTGAATATCCTTGGTGAATATGGACACTCTTCTGCCTTTAGTGTTTTGGTCCTGGTTTGGTGGCCGAAAAGTGTGATAAGAGTTGTAGCCTGGTATTGCATGGGGTGCCCTCTGGAGCCTTGAACCAGGTCTCAATTACTGCACAGATATTTATGTTCTCTATTTTTAGGAGTGCCTCGAGAGAGTGCATTTTGAGGGTTTAGACTTCTAGCATTGAGTAGCATTACCTTCAGATTTTGCATGCTTATATCTGTTACAGTGATGGTTTTGTCCTTTGAGCCTTGCCTGAAAAGGCACTATAGGGGTGTCAAGAGCCTTAGCCAGTAATCTGAATTCCAGGGGCGACTGGTGCAGACCATCTGTGGCAAAGCATCGTGGTTTGTAGATCATGTTGTCCCAGGCAGACAGATACTGGATCCCCTTTGAATGACACCAGAAACTTAGCCAATTGTTGAAGTCAGTCATTTTGTCCTTATACTGTGGTATTATTCTGGGCAAAGGTAGGGTGCTACTCAGGGCTAGGGTCATACCTGCTGGGCCACATGATCTGAGAGCTCTTCCATGTCTCTTTTCATGTAGTCCAGGGAGGTATGTCTCAAGTCATTCATTCCAGCATGGACAATGACAGAGTCATATTTGTACTTGTTGTGGAGTGACTTGAGTGCATGCATGATGTGGCGGATCCTGGCATCCGACAGGAGTGTGTGTGACAGTGTTTTGAAAAAGTACATTAGAGGCTGCTGAGGGTACTTGATGTGTGTAGTTCCTCTAGAAGGTCTTTGGGGTTTAGGAAGGTTACATTTAAATGCCTCAGCATATGTGAGTCTATATGTCTCACGTGTGTACTACTGGCAACCTGATTGGCACTTGGAATGGTTTTATGTGAAAGCTTTGCCTCCAGTGACCTTGTGTAAATACATCACTAACATACCTTATCAGTTTGTTTGAAAATTAATTGGTTTGGAGTAAACATAAAGCAATTTGTACATTGCCTCAGGATGCCCATATCCACCAAGCTGGTTATGGAGATTGTGGGACAGTACCTGTCTGTTGGAGTGAGAAATTTAAATTAATTTCGGGAATATCTGATTTGCAACTCTGGAGGCAGTGATTGTTACTGCACACTAGTTGCCCTGTGTGCAACTAGGTACTGGTGAAATTTCAAGGTTGATTTTACAGGAAAATTGTCAACTCAGGGTGTCTTGTGTCTGTACAGGACACTGCCAAACACTTGAGAGGAAACTAATAAGTAGACTAAAATGATGTGGATGAAGTATTTGGGGAGTTGTACTGAAGTTAGGTTAGCCAGAAGCAAATCAAGCAGTACTTACTGAAAAGAAATAATGAGGTTGTCAATAATGATGAAAAGAGGGAATTTGCCTGAATAGCTGTTGTCTGGCTTTTACTAGTGGTGGTCTCATCACAGCTTCACACTGCTGGGATACAGTTCTCTCTGCTGCTTCTCTCAGTAGAAGCAAAACAGTAGTACCCATCCTAAGATAAGAAGCAGGCCACAGGCTCTTTGGTGATCAACAGTCTTGTCCCAAATTAAGCAAGGGTCTGAAGACTTGTAGCCTTTTCCTCGTAAATGCCATGAATAATAACCAGACCAATCAGAAACAGCCAGGAAATCAATTTACACTGCTCCTTTTCCCCCCAGGAGCAAAATATAAGCACAGATTCCAAGTTGGCACCTATGAAGCAGTTATGCTTTCCTGTGATCAGCAGTCTCCAAGAAATATCCCTATGCTCCTTCTTTCATCTGGAGCAAAACAGAAGCATTAATCCCAAGATAACTACTGAGAGGCAGAATGTGACCTCGCCAGTAGTTGGTGGTCTTATACTAGCAGATCTTAAAGTTAAGTTGGGAAAAATGGGTTAATATCCTAAGAGTTGCAGTGTGCAGTAAACATTTAAATATGAAAGAGGGGGAAACTTAAGCATTAGCTGCCTAACTGGAGAACCACTAATTTTAAAACAGCAAAATAGATTGCAAGGGGGTGGGCACCTTGTTGTATTCTGGCTCTATGGAATACAGTGGAATGGCCAATAAATGTTGCATTGTGGTAATGTGATACTGCTGTTTAAATATAGGTAAAGGAATAGACATCTGACATTTATTGCACTGAAGAAGCCACACCTAGTGTTGAAACTTGTGTTTGCTAAGTCCAATGGTGTAATAAAGCCTTGGGTTTATGTAATACTGAGCTGGTGGCAGAATAACGTATGGAACCCTGAACTGATTTAAAACGTGCCTCTCTCTTTTTATATACACTTGTATTTTTGTGTGTTCATAAATATGTATATTATAGATGTGTGCTTGTATAATATACAGTTGGTTCCACTTTAATGCATATCGGATAAAAGCATATTCCATTTAAATGTAGAGTCTGTTCAGTCCTGTTAGTCAATGGAATTGTATTGGAGTGCATTCCTTATTAATGCACGTCAGTTCGTTGCATACTGTGTTTAAATGCATAGCCATCTCAAATCTCAAGTAGTTCACTGTCATATTATTTACTCAGCATAACTGCATAGCGCAGTATGGCTGCGTGCTGTAACCATGGAGGTATTTACGTGTACATACCGTGTCATTACATGCTCATAGTTTAGCAGGAAGTCTCCTTTACCTAAGGGATATTGTATGCTTTTGCCTAACAAGTAAGAGTTACGTGAGCAGGAAGTCTATCGGTTATCTAAGAGATATTACAAGAATATTGAAGAAACTTATTAAAAAGACTATTACTTTAGCTGCGCAGGTCAACGTTATTAAAAGACTTGATAATCAAGAAAGTCAGACTTCTATTGCATCATCTTGCACCAATTTTCAAGAATTCTAAAAAACAGAAGAAATTATTAGTGGCAAACAAATACCAACCCCTAATCACAAAAGCAAGAGGTTCAGTAAAGCTGAAGATGTTGAGGATGCCCTGTTCACTGGTTTTCACAAGCCAAATTCCTTTTAACTGTCCATTATTAATGGAAAGGGCCAACCAACTAGCCAAAAGCGTAGCAGCTGAGGATTTCAGGACACCACAACATTGTGTTTAAAAAAACAGCATAGTGAAAAATAAGACAGATGATTTTGGAGCTAAGCGATGGGTGGCAGATTTTTTTTTTCCAGACATCATGAAAGAGTATAATCCACATGACATTTTCAGTGCTGATGAAACAAAGTTATATTGGAGAGCTGTACTGAATGGAACATTGGCATTTTGAAAGTGTTGAGGTTGCTGGAGCAAAGGCTGAGAAAGATCAAATGATCTTAGTATTAGCTTGTAATATGGACGGCAGTGAGAAGTTTGAGCCTCTTATGATCGGAAAAAGCAAAAACCCAAGGTGTTTCAAGAATGTAAAGAAGTTACCAGTCACTTACAAAGCAAACAAGAATTCTTGGATGATAAATTTGGAATAAAAATGGCTTCTGAAAAATTGACAGCTCAATTAAGAACTAAAAGAAGGAAAATCTCTTGTTGCTATGTGGCAACTGTGCTGCGCATACCGATGATGTAAAGTTGACTAATGTACAACTTCAGTTCCTGCCACCAAACACCACATCCCTTGTTCAACAAAAGGATCAGGGCATTATCTTGCTTCAAGAAGCACCACTGCTCACTGGTCCTGCGGTACATTGTAGATATCATAGACAGTATGTCTGAATAACAGAAAACAGCAGCTGTGCTTGCCAGGAAACTATCCGTGCTGGATTCATTACACATGCAGAGAGAAGCATGGAATATAATTTCACAATCTGTGATAGCCAGCTGCTACAAGAAGGCTAATTTTGCCTTGCCAAGCCCAGGCGATGTCAGACAGTAGCACCCAAAATCAGCATGAGAACGTTTGTGTCCCTTCGGGCATGACAGTGACCAATATTTGAGTGGCACGTTGCAACTGATGAACTTGAAACAGAAGAAATGGCTGCTGATTGTGAATTTGTTCCAGAACAGTGTGCTGCTGACAATCAAATAGAGTAAGACAGTGATGATGACAACAACGTCTCTACTGCTCCAGTACCCTTCTGTAACATTATTCAGTCTCTGGATATACTGCATAGATTCATGGAACAAAAGGGATGCGAGTTGTTCTCCACTTTCTATGAGCTGAAGGACATTGTATTTCATCTGAAACAGCAAACAGCTGTTTAGCCATCAATAACCATTTTTCTTCATTAAACCATGAGGGACTGTATTTATACAGTACATTTTTCAGTAAAATTTCTGAAATGTGTCATTGCTTTACCTAGCATAAGAAAACAGAAAAAAAGTACATTATGACCATGAAGGCTGACAGCCTAGCTAGATAGAATTTTGTGGATAATTCTATGTCATTGTAAATATTAATATAATCCACAGGCTTGTTTTTACAAATGTAAGAAAACTAAATGCAAGAAAACTCTGTTATATGCTGAACTTCAAAAATTTAACCACAGAGCACCTTGCTGGAAGAAAGCTGTTAAGTAAATAATTACCACTGTGTTTGAGCTAACCTCAGAGACAGGATGTCTGGACCAGCATATTCTTTTTATTTTTTTTAAGACTGAGACAATTGCTAGATTTTACATGTAAAAGTGTCTCTTATTGCTGTGGCTTCCTGGCCAGGTGCATCTTACAAACAAAAATGTAAATTTTGAGTTTCTGTTAGCCTGGGAACTAAAAGAGAAGTGATTAAAAATGATGTAATGTGAAGCGAGTCAGCAGTACTGGGTATGATCAATTTAAGACTT
>NC_056736.1:515792825-515973354 GCF_019279795.1 Protopterus annectens
GGCTTTGTAACTTTGCTTACCCCTTTAAGGCATCCTTCACCAACTTCTCCCTATGATGGTTCAGCGTTGTTTGGACCTCAGGTGAAGGATACTTTGACCAGATGCAAACAAGAAGGCAAGACTCTCTCTGCCGTGGAAGTCTGTTTTTCCACCCCATCTGGACCATACCCTAAAGGTCAGAAAGGTGGAAAAATGTGGTTCCGCAAACCACAGGGAGTCGCGCCGGATGCACGAAGTGAGTTCCCCTCTAGAGGCGGGGGGGGAACAATAACGGATGCCGCCCCTGGGGCAGAGGGGGTCCGCAGAATCAGGGTAGCAGAGAAGCCATCTCTGGCCAACCCTTCCAGCATCCCTGAGAAGCTGCCCGACTGTCCGCCTTCGGAGGCAGTCGGGGGAAGATTATCACTGTACCCAAAAGCCTGGCTTTCCCTCACCAAAGACAAATGGGTACAGTCGATCATATCCGAGGGTTACAAAATTCCCTTTGTCCCCACCCCAAAACAGCCAAAAAGGTCCCTTCCAGATGTTCCACCCGGTCTAAGGGAATAAGCAGTATTAGAAATCTCAAAACTGCTAAGAAAAAGGGCCATCCAACCAGTCCCAGCAGACGAGCAAGGATCCGGAATCTACTCCAAGTTCTTTTTGGTACCAAAAAAGACAGGGGACTGGAGACCAATTTTGGATCTCAGCAGACTGAACAAGTCTGTTCAAAGAACGAAGTTCCGGATGGTCACGCTACAGTCCATTCTACCCTTTTTGGGCCAGGACCATTGGATGTGCTCTATAGACCTTCAGGATGTGTACTACCACATCAAAATGCACAGGCGCTCCAGGAGGTTTCTCCGCTTCTGGCTGGGGGCCAGTCACTACCAATTCAGGGCCCTGCCCTTTGGTCTCACTACAGCCCCCCGAGTGTTCACCAAATGTATGGCAGTGGTTACGGCTCATCTGAGGCATCAAGGATTCCAGGTGTTTCCATATCTGGACGACTGGCTCCTTACCGCCACCACCAGGCGTCAACTTATTCAGTCCAGAGATTACACCATTCAGATTTGCGAAGAGCTAGGTATCACCATAAATTTCGAAAAGTCTGTTTTGTCACTTTGTCAGCCTATTACCTTCATAGGCGCCATATTAGACACAGTCGAACTATCTGCAAAACTAACGGCACAAAGAGTCTCAGATATTCGCGAACATGTTCATATCCTTCTTCAGAACAACAAAATCCAGGCCAAGTTTGTACTGAAGACTCTAGGTCTCATGGCGGCTGCCATTACGTTACTTCCCTTAGCTCGCTTCTACATGCGACTCCTTCAGTGGATGCTCTTCTCTCAGTGGTCCTTCCAGCAGCTTCCGATGTCGCACAACATTTTAATAACCCAGGCATGCAAGAAACACCTGTCTTGGTGGATGGTCTCCATTCAAGTGATTCAGGGCAGACCCTTTGTCCCCCCCCCCCCCCTGGTTGCTACAGTGACAACGGATGCCTTCCTGATCAGGTGGGGGGGCATTTTCAGGGCAGGACGGTCCAGGGCACTTGGCAACCTTTCAGATGCCACCTGCACATAAATGTCTCTGAGATGAGAGCAGTACTTTTAGCGCTGCAAGCCCTTCAGGACTCTCTTGCAGTTCAGACGGACAATATGTCCGTAGTGTGGTACATCAACAAGCAGGGCGGAACCAAGTCCTATCCCTTATGTCGAGAAGCACTCAGACTTTGGCAGTGGGCGATCTCCTCTCAGCGGTTTCTGATAGCAACGCATATCCCCGGGAAGTCCAACGTCATAGCGGACAGGCTGAGCAGAGCCATTCTCATGCCGCACGAGTGGTCTCTCAAGCAGTCAGTAGTGGAGAAAATTTTCGGAAAATGGGGTCAGCCTTGCTGCGATCTTTACGCAACACCCCAGGACAGCAAGTGCCACATATTTTTCACTCTCTTCCCGGCCACCCCCCCCAGAGACACTCTAGTCCACGATTGGCCCCGGGGTCTCCTGTACGCTTTTCCCCCTTTTCCATTAATCACTCAGTTGATTCAGAAAGCTACAGCCTTGAGATCCACAATGATCCTCATTTCTCCGTACTGGCCTCGACAAATCTGGTTTCCGTTCCTGCATCGTTACCTCTTGGAGCAGTCCTGGCATCTGGACCTAGTTCCAGATCTCTTGACCCATCAGTCGGGCAAGCTGCACCAATCCCTCCCCTCTCTCAACCTCACAGCTTGGTTGCTCCACTTCCAACCTTAGCCAGGCTTCCCTTTATCTCCCATTTGGTACGTGACATCATTGTAGCTTCTCACAAATCACCTACCAGGAGGATTTATGCCAGCAAATGGAAACGTTTTTCCTTCTGGGCAAAATCTAGGAACATAGACCCATTTGTGGCTCCTATCCAATCGGTCCTGGATTTTTTGGCCGAACTTTTTCAATCAGGATTTTCTTCGTCCACTATCAGAGTCCAGTTAGCGGCCATTTCAAATTTTCATGTTGGCCTGTCAGACTCCCCTATTATGTCTCATAAACTTTGTAAAGCCTTCCTTAAAGGTATCTTTTTACTTAAGCCCCCGGTCTGACATCCCCCACCGCAGTGGGATTTGAATCTAGTTTTAACCTCCTTGATTCTCCCTCCCTTTGAACCTGCGGCTTCCTGTTCTTTGAAGTTACATTCATGGAAGACTTTGTTTCTAGTGGCCATAACCTCTGCGAGGAGAGTCTCAGAACGCACTTTGCGTTCGTCCTCCTTATCTGGTTTTCCATAAAGATAGAGTGTCCCTCAGAACTAACCCCTCTTTTTTACCCAAGATATCTTCTGAGGCAAATCTAAACCAGACTATCAATCTCCCAGTTTTCTTCCCTAATTACTCCAACAGAGCGGAGCAAAAGTTGCATTTTATTGGATGTTCACCGCCAACTCCGTTACTACCTGGATAGAACCAAACAATTTAGGAAATCTGAGCAGCTCTTCCTATCTTATGCTGAAGGGAAGAAAGGCCTTCCAGTTTCCAAAGTAACCCTTTCTAGATGGTTGGCCTCTGTCATCACTTTCGTCAATGAACTGAGGCGTCAAAAGCTTTTTTCAAAACCTAGACCCCATTCAACTAGTGCCTTAGCTACGTCAATAGCCTTTCAGGACAGGTTGCCTGTAGATTCTATTTGTGCGGCAGCCACATGGGCCTCTCCCCATACCTTTATTTCTCATTACAAATTGGACATGGCCTCCAGAAGCCGAGCTAACTTTGGTTCCACCGTCCTCAAGAGTCTGTTCCGATGAGCCACCCAGAGTTGAGGTGCTAGGGATTCGGTCCCATCCAGCAAGAATGAAGGCGTGATTGACAACTTAACATTGAGAAGTTATGTACCTACCATAACGTTCCATGTTAGTTGTCTTCTTCTCGCCTTTTTTCTTGCGTTCCGCCCTCCAACCCCCTAGCCTGGACAGACCGATAGGATCCTACGGGGCCATCTTTTTTGCCCAGTATGGTCTCCAGTGGTTATCCTTTTCTTGGGATAGCTGTCTATATGGGTATGCCTCTCTCTCCTTTGTTCTGGGGACAGAACTGCTATAGTGTTAGCTATCAAACGAGATCTGGGTAGTTAGCGCCTAGCATTGTGGGATACAGGGTTACCTAGAGCCGGTAAAAATAGCTCTCGAGCTTTGGTATAAGCCGAGTCGGAGCAGAACCCATACAGCAAGAAAGAAGGTGAGAAGAAGACAACTAACATGGAATGTTATGGTAGGTACATAACTTTTCATTTTTGTATATGTATTGTGGAAAATAATTGTATATGTATTGTGGAAAATAATGCAGCTGAGACAATGTCCAATTTATATTCATTCCTGGTTTGGCACCTATATCTCTAATGCAAGGTTAATCTCCCATGCCTTTGCTTACACTTATCAGGGGTATCAGAACTTGTCAAGGGATTTAGGATGCATGGCTAGGCTTAAAAAGGCTCTTGTGGTCATTAGCCTAGTTAAACACCTATGAACCTTTATAAAATAATTTTGTTTACTTATGGCAACATAAAGGCTCTATCCTCCAGGAAAGTTGACTCATGTTTTTTAACAACGTAAAAGCAAGAATGCTTTGAAGAAAATGATATTCCGAGTTCAGAGTCAGTAATAACAAAGCTGTTTACTCAGAGTTAGTGAGATGAATAAGTATGCAGTCTGTCCTGAAGAGCTGCTGTTGTGATCTCCCAGCTCCCTTCTCTAAGGGTGGTTACTGTCTGTTCTTGGGCCGTCTAGTTAGCCCTAGGTACTTTTACAAGTATTTACAGAGTGTGTATTCTGTGTATTTAAAGTACAGCCAAGCAATCCACTTTTGCTTTGCTGATGAGGAAACAAAAAACACAAAAGCCAAAACATGCATGTCCACAGCTAGTGGGGTTTGGTTTTATTGGCCTGAATGTATCCATAAAAACTTAAAAAGTAGAGTGTCTTAGTCATTCAGAAGCAATGTATCCTGAAACATTTGATGTCCTTAAGGGATCATTTGCGTATAACCCATGGACCTCTATTACAGGTTTAAGGTATCAGTGAAAACTCATGCTTGGCTGGGTTTTTCTTACAATTTGTACTGAACTCTTTCTGACATAGCTGAAGGTCTTAATTTTTGGCCTGGGAAGCTGTCTTGACCTTCTAGTTTTCTTTGTTCATCATATTAATCATTGCTGCAATAGCTTTAGCTGTATGGGGTTATACCTTGCTAAGGATTATAATAGTTGGCCAGCTTCCAAAATTTCAGGGCACCTTCTATGTACCCAAACTGTCAAGCAGCTCAACATGAGCTGACTAAAAGTCAAGTTTTGGTGTGACACCCTTCAAAACTTTGATAATGCCAAAGAGTACTATCCTCCTGAGGCTTTCGAGGACCAGCAGTCAGCTTGTACTTTTCCTTTGTTGGGCAAATAAGTTCCCTTTGCATGAAAACATTCCACTTTTTTTTAATTTTATTGATGTTTTATTACTTTCCTCTTTTAAAGCTAGGAGTGTTGTATTTTAACAGGCTGTCTTGAGACTGTTATGTGCTGTTACAGAGCATTTGTTTTTTTTTTCTGTCAGTTTAAAAGTAGTGCAAAGTCACAAACATTTTTTTTTCCTGTGGAGATATTGTTTATTTTACTTTTGCGGGGCTGGCATAGTGTTTTAAAGTGCTTTTTACTGTGGGGTTTCTGATTTTTAAAAAAAAAAAAAGCAACTCTTTCTGGACTGCTAGTTTTAAAGACATTGCACCTTTTCCATGGGAAAGAAACCTCATTTTTGGCTTGACCATGGAACAGAATACCAATCCCAGTGTCTGCCATTGGAACAGATTGGCATTCCTGTAGTCTGTACTTCTAGCCACAGAAAAAAGTTAAACAGCTTTTGCCACCACAGTAGGCTAGCAATTTGCCTCTGCTGCAGATTGGTGCCTCTTCTGTGGCTATTTGTTGTACCACAGAACACTCATCTTTTATCCTGGATCCCTCTGGTGTAGCACCTACAGCCACTGTGCACTGGGGGTTAGCCATGTAATCTGTGGCTGTTGGGAAGGCAAGGGAAAGCCACTCTTGTTGCTCCTGGGGGAGGGAACAGGGAAGGTTTCCCTGTTGTGTCAATAATGCTGTGTCCAGTCCTGGGGAAAGCAGCTGCTGCCATTAGTAACTTAGTTTGCTCCATTTTTTCCTGTCGGAAAGAAACAGAAAACCAAACGTATATCTACTCCTCAGGAAAATTCTTTAAGCTAGATCCAGTAAACTACTCCCATCCAGAGTTTAATTCAGGCGGTTGATTCTTCTTGTAAAGTAGTTTCTGGGAAAAGAAAGAGGGATTCCTATTTTCCTCAAGATTTGAATCTGAACAAGATGCAGGGATGGATTCAGTTTTTCTCATATTTCTGATTCACATGCTGAGGAGAGCTCAGCCTCTGATTCAGCCGTTTGAGATTTCTTTCTCTGAGACTATTGCTAGAGTGTACCAATGTTTTCTGTAGGAGAATACTGAGGTTTCTCATTTTCTCAGAAAATGCTTTGAGTTATTACAGAAGGGTTTTCCTGAACCTGCACCCATTTCTCATCTTCTGTCTGCTTTAGAGCATGTGTGCCTGCTACTGTCTGCAATTTTCTTGGCAGTCAACCAGCTGGCCCTAAAAAGGCAGATATGATGTATAAAATTCCTTAGGCTTTACAATTTTTGTACACTGTTCCCAAACCTGATCCAGCAGCTATAGCCGTAGTTGATCCCACTGCTGCTGAGCATTTTAATTCCAATCGTACTGTTTCTGATAAGGCTAAGAAATTTATCGATAAGTGTGAAGACTGGTAGAGGTGGGTGAAGGCTGCCAGCCAAGTCAAATAGATTTGGTACTTAATTCTATCATTTGTAAATACTGTGAAATGTTGAACTTAAAACAATGTGGCAACATTGCCCTCTGCTGTAAAGAAAGCCCTCTGCTGTAAAGAAAGCGAAGTCAAGCATTTCTTGTTGGTCCTTTGAAATTAAAATTACTTTGTCTGTTCATTTGAAGTTAGAATTTGGAGTCGATGAGTCTGGAGTAAGCATCCTGCCTATTGTTTTAAGGCTAACGTTAATGACCAGAATTTACATGTGGAATGTTATTTATTGCTCTAAGTGTAAAAGAATGTAAATGCAGTTTCTGTCCACCTCGGAACTCCAGGAAAGTGGAAAAGAGATGATGTAATGTTTATCAGAACTGCAATAGAAATTTAAACAGTGAGAACCAGAGATTAAGTATTTTTGTTTGGACATCCAACTCAGCACTGCCTATGCTCTCTTTATGTAAGTAGTATGTTAGAACTGTGTTTTCTCCTAGAAGTAGCTAGGAATTAGAAAAGATTAGATTGTGTTTTTCTGTTATGTCAGAACTGTATTACTGAATTAAGTATTTCTGTGTGATCTCAGAACTCTTGACGAGCACTGACTGTGCAGTAGAAAGTAATGTCTTGTGGTTTTAATTATTTATTATTAAATATTTTAAAACTTTTTAACTGTGGCTGGTTTTGTGTAGGGACAGTTTAAGCTCTAGAGTACACTGCATATTTATAGAGTTTACTGTCCAGGTCACTCCAAATAAGCTTTGACTGTTTAGTCACATCTACCAATTGGATAATAATATTGCACAGTAATAATTGGACACCCTTTTAAGGGCCTGTGAGTAGCTGATAAATATTTGCTGGGTGGTGGCAAGTGGTACTACCATATAGTGTGGGTAAAAGGGGCACAGCTGGAGAACCTGTGCCAGCCTGCCCCAGAAGTGTCTGTGTGGTTGTGTAAACTCTAATCTCAAAGTGTGTGTGTCAGCTACTTGGGCAGGGACACAAAGCACTGGTTGGTCAGAGAGGGTGCTGGAGATTTTAGCTTGCCCAACTATGCTGAGATCCGGGCCCTATAGCTGTGCCAGTGGGGACTTGGGGAGCAAAGGAGCAACCAGCCTCGGACTGACTGATCTTAAGGGAAATTGCACTTTACTGTGTGTATTTGTTATCCTTTCTTCATATATGAGACACCCATTCTGGTGTTAGTGGTGAGGATTGAGTCTCCTTGATTTTTGGGCCAGGGCATGGGCGTCACAGTAGGTATGGGAAAAGAGTATACTTATGCAGCCTTGATTTTCAGAATTTATATTTGTCAGTCTCACATGTTAAAGCTTGTTCTTTCATTGTGCAAGTATAAGGAATGTTTTATCTGAAGTTTTTTTATGCAAGGAAAAATCCATTTCAAATCACTTTTTGTGTCTTATATTGCACAGGTCACTAATCATTATTTGCAGTGTTTGTGTATAACTCTGATACTTCTTCCAGGGCTATGGCTACTGGTACTTTTTAAAATAGGCATGTATGGCTGCATTATCGGAACCTTCCAGATGATTTCTAAAATGAGATTTTAAATTCACCCTTGGATAGAGATTTAGTGTTTTGCCCCTCTCTGCTGCAGAGGTGATCAAAAGTGTGATGAAAGGGGCAGGTTGACCCAGGGAATCTCCAAGTCTTTTCAGCCCTCCTTTTCTCAATTGTCCAAGGGATTTTCTATTGCTCATCCAATTTTTGGAAAAAGAAACAGATTAAATAATCTCAACAAAATTCAGGTAAATAGACAAGAAATGTTGAGGCGGTTGCAAAAAGAAGTCTTGAACCTCCCAAAACCAAGGACAGTCCAACAAGTCTGAATGACTGTTCAACAGACCTTGTTTAACCCTTTTCCCTCCCTGGCCCCTCTTTTATTTTCTTCCATAAAATCTGAATGTCCATTTTTTTTTTCTTTGCAATAGATTATTTCAGACAAGTAGGTTCTGAAAATTATTTGTCAATGTTACAGGTGGCAGTAGGAGGAAATTCCTCCTTTCCAGAGGGTCATTCCTCATCCTCCAGAGCAGACTGTCTTGTTTCCAACTGTTTTTTATCACTTGATGCCTCAAGGAGGGATAGAATCAAGTTCTCCTTCAGAGATGGGGAAGAGTTTTTATTCAAGGATGTTCTAGTTATAAAAATAAGATGATGCTTAGCAACCATGGATCTTTATTTCCTAAACCTGTTTGTGATGGTGCCCAAATTCAGAATGATTTCACTTCACGACCTGTTGCATCTTCTTCCTCTTTCAAGTTTCCTGGTAACACTAGAGTTAAGAGAAGTTTAACATTACATTCTTATTTATCCAGACTTGAGAAGTTTCTTAAATGTTTTGTGTCTCTGGATCACATTATCAGTTCTCTGCCTTTCACTTTGGACTATCAGCTGTACCAATAGTACTTATACTTATAAAGTATCTATATCCAGTTACAGCTCATTGCATGTTACAGGGTATACACATTTTTCCATATTTAGATGTCATGCTTGTCTTTGCAGAAGCTGTGTCAGGAATCTCTTTTGGTTGAGAGATCTCTTACATGAAAGGAAAACACTCAAAAGTCTTTCTTGACTCCCTCACACAGGATTGTGTTCCTGTGATGTTGGCTAGATACCTCAGTTCAAAGAGCATTTCTTCCACAGGAAAATAAATCTTTATTTACATCTGTTTCTAAACTTTTCCACTTACCTGTCACTGTGAGGAAATACCTCAAGATTTTGGGTCTCATGGCATCTATGATTTTTCTCATTCATTGGAGTGATTTTTGGTTATCTATTATTCTCGTGATACCCCTGGCAAGACTCCACTTAAGATGAATACATTAGTATCTGAAATCTTTTTGATCTCCGCTTCAACATACTTTATCTTTTTAAATCCCAGTGCTGGGGATTGTCAGAATTTTGTTTTTTGGTGGAGAAAATTGATATCCTTAAATCCAGGTCTCTTCTCCTCCTCCTCTACTCCAAAGCAGTCAGTCAACAACAAGCACTTCAGACTTTGCTTGTGTAGCACTTTCAGGAAGGATAAAAGTGCAGGGGTGTGTGGGAAACCCTAGACAGATGCAAGCACATAAATATGAAGTTCCTTGCCTGGATCAAGGCAGTCAACTCATTGAACCAAGTTAAGTTTCTGGCACCTCTTCAAGTTGTTACAGACAATGCCACATGACTGTGGTATATCAACAAGCAAAGGGGAAACAGGCCATACCCCCTTTTGCAGACTAGCCATGTTAGCTTGGGATATATCTTCACAGCACAGTCTCACTCTACAGGCATCCTACATTCCATCAGAGCAAAACTGTGTGTCAGACAAGCTGAGCGGGACCAGGGCAGACCCTTCCAAATGGAAACTTGATCAGTGAGTTCATCAAGTAGACCTCTTTGCCTCCTGTCTGAGTAATCAACTGACAAGAGTCTGTTTCAGAACTCCATGCAAAGAAGGCCTTTGGACAAGAATGTTCCTGTATGCCTTTCCTACCCTTTCCAGTAGTATTCATGTTACTTCTGAGGATTCAGAAGGAATTTCTCAAGATCATTGTGGTGCCTCCCTTCTGAAACAGGCAACTTTGGTTCTCTCTTCTTTTGGAACTGGCCAAGGACAATTTCTACAAGCATCCTCACAAACTGGATCTCTCACAAGAACAGTGCTGTTTGATGCACCTGAACATCTGTTTATTGAGGTCAAGGGAGGTGAGAAAGCCTGCTACTAGAAAATTGTGTGTGTGTGTATATATATATATATATATATATATATATATATATATATATATATATATATATTAGGAAATGGAAAAGGTTGTCTAGTTGGTGCTTAGAACATTACCAGCACCCATTCAGGGCTAGTTGTTCTCCGGTTTTAAAGTACTTGTGTGATTTACTATCCTATGTTCTTTGTTATTTCTCTGTTAAGCTTCATTTATTGGCAATTTCATTAGGTCTGTCCATGTATCCTCATCTTTCAAAGCAGTCTCATTCCGAAATGTTCTTAAAGGTGGTCTTGCATAAGAGGACTCCAAGAAAGCTAGTGGCCCCTCCTTGGGATCTTAATTTTGTGTTAGAGAAGCTAACACTTGCTCCATTTGAACCAGCTCATCTGCCTGACTTGAGGTTCTTAACTTGGAAAACAGTTTTACTAAGTGCTGTGACTTCTGCAAGAAGGGTATGCGAGTTGCAAGCTGTTGTGGTGAGTCAACCCTATCTGATTTTCCATAGGAACTAGATTTCTTTGAGAACTAATCTTTCTTATAACCTTAAAGTTGTATCAGAGTTTACTTTAAGCCAGACTATCCATATCCCCATTTTCTTTCCTGAACCTAAAAATGAGGGGGAAAGCATACTGCACTCCTTGGATGTCCACAGACAACTTTAGTATAGTCTTGACTGAACTAAATCTTTCAGCTCTCCAGATCATTTCTTGTTTTGCTCTTCAGTTCATTTCTTGTGAATCTGAGAAGGAACAACCTGTGAAATTTTCCAAATGGTTTTCTATGGCTATTCCTTTTTGTTATATTCATCATAACAAATTTATTCCAGGCAGGGTCAAGATTCGCTCTTCCAGGGCCTTGGCTTCATCTTTGTCTTTTTGCAAAGAAATGGATTTCTGTGTGCGTTCTAGAAGCTGCTGCTTGGTCCTCTCTGCATACTTTTGCAAAGCACTATAAGCTTGACATCTGCTGTAGGTCCATATCAGGCTTTGCTAGGGCCATTCTCCAGGATACACTTTTCTCCTCCATCTCTCAAATATAGCTGAGTGTGGTAATCTACCCATATAGCTAGGGCTACTGCACAGTGTTCAATATGATGAACGTAATGTTATGGAAGTTCAACTTACCATACCAGTAGTTGTTTGAATTATCACTGTTGCAGTAGCTGCTCCCACTCCCCCCCCCCCCTGTTTTTTTTGTGTGTTTTTATGCTAGGTTGTGGACATTTTTATTTTTTTCTGTTACTGGCATTGTCCTTTTTAGGGCTCAGCGTTGCACTCTCTGTTGGCAGGAAAACTCTGGAGAACTTGGCCCCAGGCTTTTCTTTTACTTGCCTCAGCTCAAGCTGCTTGACAGTTTAGGTACTTGTAAGGTGCTCTGACGCTTTGGAAACTGGCCAGCTGTTGTATCCTTGGCAGGATATAAGCTGCAGTAATCATTCAAACGTCTACTATTATGATAAGTTCCCTTACATAACTTTGAGTTAATTAGCCGTCTTATTTGTCTGTTTAGTTTTGAGCGTTCTTGGCTTTTTGGGTGTTACATTTCCTAATTTTAGCTATGATTTTTTTTCCTTCTGTTGTATCACTGGTTTAATTTTGGATTTCACCAGGGTGATTTGTTTTTTTCATGCTTGCTTCTGACAGCTACAACAGCCTTTTTTTTAATTTCTCCAAGTCTTTTGGGTTTCCAATACCATGACTGGAATGGACCCCATTCCTAAGTCAAAGTCCGAATAAAGTTAATGAAATTAGTATTTTAATCTTTGATGTCAGCTAGAAGTGTTCTTTGCAGCACCCGTAGTGTACCCAGTAATGACTCCTCCTGCAATTTGTATGAGGTTGCATGTATTAGTAACCTATCTAAATACTATTTTAGATTCTTTTGCTCCTACTACTATTGGAGCTGTCTGGGTAGCTTTCTTCCACATTGCTCTCATTTCTGCCTGCAAATCCTGATATTTTATGACTTCGTGTCTCTGTACGCAACACACTGTAGTCACTGTGCCTGTCCACCTCTGGAGGCAGTCGGGAGGAGACTATCACTGGGTGTAGCAATTTCAATGATCAATGCTACTTTTATCTTCTTTTCATGGACCACTATATCCAGTTTTCTAGCATCTGATCTTTGAGCTGTTGATAATGGTGATCCTATGTGATGTAGACTTCAGCATTTTCTATGATGCTTTGTGGCTCATGTTTCCATTATTTTTTAGCCACTTCAGTGCCATAATATTGTGCAATCCACAGTGCAACAGTCTTGCCCCATTATTATGCCTTTCAGTATACAGTCCCTTTGTCTCTTTCCCCTTCTGAAGATGAGTAGTTATACCTGGAGGCATTTGGCTCTCGCTCCTCCAACTCTTGGTTGTCTCCACCTTTCGACCCACTCCTGTGTTTGGTGAGTCTAAAGTTGTGGGACTCTCCGGACTCAGTGGACCCCATTCCACGGAGGCCTAATAAATTCATTATGGGCCGGGAAAATGGGCAGTATTTAACAAAAGGGGTTCCTGTAGATGCAGTGGTGGTGGCAGCGGCCACAGAAAGAGTTGGCTGAAACTTCTGTATCTGTTCATCCACCAAATAAGGATTCTCATACGATGGACAGATATGGGAAGCATATGCTCTCCTCAGTGACCTTTACCTTACGGTCGCTGAATTATTTGTCGCATTTCACACGACTTCAGAGGGATCTCCTAAAAGAGCTATGAGATACCTGCAAGGTGCTGCAGCCCAGGACTTATCTGATAAAGTTAATTCCCAGCTTGCAACCTTAACCTTCATATCGAACTCCTCCATGCGCCTCATATCTTATGCAGCCTATGGAGTGAGCAGGGCAGCAGGCACAGGAATAGCTCTTTGTAGACATTCCTGGATGCGCCTTTGAGTTTGCTAAACCCTTCCGTTCTTCCTTCATTGATGCTCCCTTTAATGGCTTGTCATTGCTCGGGCCGAAAGTGAAAGAAACTCTCACCAGGAACCAACAAGATGGTAAGACTCTGTCTGACGTTGCAGTCCGTTTTTCTGCCCCTACCAGACCTTATCCTAAAGGTCAGAAGAGTGGGGAAAATGTGGTTCTGTAAGTCCAAAGGAGCCTTATCTGACACTCCTGGTGATCCTTCCCCCAGGGGCAGATGGGGAAATAACAAAAGACGCCATCCACATAGCAGAGGGGGGTCTGTATAACCAGGGAGACAGAGATGCGTTCTCTGGTAGGCCCGCCTGTCCACCTCTGGAGGCAGTCGGGAGGAGACTATCGCTGTACCTAGAAGCCTGGCTAAATTTGACTCAAGACAAGTGGGTACAGTCCATTATATCCAGAGGATACAACATTCCCTTTGAAAGTCCACCTCATCCACCAAAGTTTATCCCAGACATTCCACCCGGACAAAGGGATCAAGCAACACTAGAAATCCAAACGTTGCTAGAAAAAGAGTAAGCGAAGACGTCCCCGCAGAACAACTAGGATCCAGAATTTACTCAAGGTTCTTTTTAGTTCCATAAAAGACAGGGGACTGGAGGCCCATATTGGATCTCCGCAGACTAAACAAGTCGGTGAAAAAGTCAAAGTTCCGGATGATAACACTGCAGTCTATACTCCTGTTTCTGGGAAAACACAATTGGATGTGCTCGTTAGATCTTCAGGACACGTACTACCACATAAAGATGGACAGGCACGCAAGAAGATTTCTACGCTTCTGGCTGGGAGCCAGTCATTACCAGTTCAGAGCTCTGCCCTTTGGACTCACCACAGCCCCCAGGGTGTTTACCAAATGCATGGCAGTAGTCACAGCTCATCTGAGACGTCAGGGATTCCACGTGTTTCCATACTTAGACGACTGGCTCTTAACTGCCACCACCAAGCAGCTGCTAATCAAAGCAAGTGACTATACCATCCATCTCTTAAAACTAGGCATTACTATAAATGCAGAAAAATCTGCCTTGTTGCCATCACAGCATATTACATTCATTTGTGTAGATTTAAATACAAACTACCTGTTGATAAAGCTACCTCAAAAAAGATCCAGATGTTACGCAGTCAAGTGATTATCTTACTCAGCAAGAACAGAGTACAGGCAAGATTTGTCCTCAAAGTCCTAGGCTCTGTGGCAGCGGCGATAACCCTACTTCCCATGCGAATATTGCAGTGGCTACTCTACAGCCAATGGTCCATGCAGGAGTTACCCATGTCTCACGAAATCCTCATAACACACTCCTGCAAGAAGGGACCTACTTTGGTGGGTTCAATCCACTCTGGTAACAATGGGCAGACCGTTTGTACTTCCCCAACCTATTGCTACAGTAACCACAGATGCGTCCCAGATAGGGTGGGGGGGTCATTATCTGGGACAGACGATCCAAGGGGTTTGGAAAGATCACAAGTACCATTTGCATATCAATGTCTTAGAGATGAGGATGGTGCTTCTGGCATTGCAAGCATTTCAGGACTCTCTTCCCACGGGGACTATTGCAATTTAGACCAACAATATGTCGGTGGTATGGTACATCAGCAAACAGGGGGGAACCAGATCCTAACCCCTATGTCGAGAGGCCCAGAGTGTTTGGCAATGGGTGATATCTTAACACTTTGACAGCAATGCATACCCCAGGGAAGTCCAACATTATAGCAGACAGGCTAAGCAGAGCGATTCTCGTGCCTCACGAGTGGTCCCTCAATCAGGAAGTTGCGAATCAAAGTTTTCGCAAATGGGGGCAGCCTTGCTGCAACCTTTTTGCCACTCCCTTCAATACCAAATGCAGCAACTACTTTGCCCTAATCTCCCCTCCGGGAGAGTCTGTGAGGGATGCACTGGTTCAGGATTGGCCTCTGGGACTTCTTTATGCCTTTCCCCCCTTTCTCTTGATTCCAAAGGTTATCCAGAAAGCAAAGTTGCTGAGTCATAGGTTAAGTCTCATTACGCCATAATGGCCTCGTCAGATTTGGTTCCCCTTTCTTTGTCTCTACCTTCAGGAGGACCCATGGATCCTGGATCCAGTGCCGGATCTTCTGACACATCAGTCAGGAACGCTCCATCCTGCCCTCCACACCCTCAAGTTGACAGCTTGGCTGCTCCACTTCCGATCTTAGCCAGGCTTCCGGAATTGTCCCCTGCAGTTTGTCACATTCTAGTCCCCCTCGCACAAGCAGACGACTAGGAAATTCTATGCAAGCAAATGGAAGAGGTTCTCTTGTTGGGCTAACGAAAGACATATAGACCCCTTTACAGCATCTATACCTGCAATTCTGGTATTTTTAACAGAAACCTTTAATCAAGGAGCAGCGGCAGCTGTTTTTAATTATCATGTGGGAGAATCTGGATCTAGTCTAATGTCCCATAGATTATGCAAAGCTTTCCTTAAGGGTGCTTTTCTGTTAAAACCTCCCTTCAGAGAACCACCTCCTCCTTGGGACCTCAATCTAGTGTCATCCTTGATCCTGCCTTCTTTCGAACCAGCATCATCTTGTTCATTTAAATTTTTATCTTGGAAAACACTCTTCCTGACAGCAATTACTTCAGCCAGGAGGGTATCAGAGTTGCAAGCTTTGTCTGTCCGTCCACCTTATTTGATCTTTCACAAAGATAGTTTCCCTCAGGACAAATCCTTCCTTCTTTCTTACCGAAAGTTTGTTCTCAAGCAAATTTAAACCAAAATATAGAATTACCAGTGTTTTCTCCTAACTATGGCAACAAGGCAGAGCATAAACTCCACCAACTGGATGTGCATAGACAGTTGTGTTTTTACTTGCATAGGACCAAAGAATTCAGAAAGTCAGACCAATTGTTTGTCTCCTATTCAGAAAATAAAAACAGTTTGGCAATCTCAAAAGTTACCTTGTCCAAATGGCTTACTGAGACCATCGCATATGTCTAGGATTCCCACAGTAAAGAACCACCAGGGAAAATCAAAGGGCATTCAACTAGAGTGGTGTCTACCTCCATTGCCTTTCAATCCAGACTTGCATTGGAATCAATTTGTGCTGCTGCTACATGGGTTAACCCTCATACCTTTATTACTCCTTACAAAGTAGATGCGGCCTCCCGGAACATGGCATCCTTTGGTTCCACTGTTCTGAAGAGTTTATTCCCTTGAGCCACCCAAGAAGAAGGTGCTGGGGGACTCTGTCCCAACCAAGAATGAAGGCGAGATGGGATAACATAAAGAAGTTACATACTCACCATAACGTTCCATGTTGTTGTCTAGTATCTCGCTGTCAGTCTTGCTTCCCTCCCAGCCACCCCCATCCTGGAGGATCTAGAGGAAATTTCTCAGAAATTGGCAGATAAGGTCTGATTCCCTTCTTGCCTTTTATTGTTAATTTTTATGACAATATGTTTCAGGTGCTATCCTTTCGGATATTGAATATATCATAGGAACCTTTCTCCCTAAAACGAGATCTGGGGAACAGCCGCTAAACACCATGGGATAGGACTCCGTCTCAAGCCAGTAGAAGCTCTCGAGCTTTAGTATAGGCCGAGTCGGAGCAGAGACTCTGCTCCGAACCCAACCAGCAAGACTGAAGGCGAGATAAAGGACAATAAACATGGAACATTATGGTGAGTACATAACTTCTTTTTTTTCTTGGTGCTGCAGTTTTCCTGCTTTAAAGATTGCTTTTGCACATTTATCAAGACCAAATGACATTCTTATATCATCTGAAAAAGTTTTGACAACTTGCAGTTGTACTTTCATTTCCTTATCTGGTGAGCTATACAATTATTAATCCTCAAAAAAAAAAAAAAATGAGAAGTCTTTACACATTGTTGTTTTCCTGGAGCCAAATTATAGCCATGGCCTAAGCTGTTAAGTAGACAGCTTAATGGGTTGAGGGCAAGACAGAATACCAGTGGTGACAGTCACCCTGGAATATTCCCCTTTGAATTTTTATCCCTGGGATAATAATTTGTCCTTTATAACGGCTTAATTGCAAAGTGGCCTGACACTGTTTCATGGTCACTGTATAGTCGATCAGTATAGGGTGTCTCTTACACATTTTTAAGCACTTTTTTTTTTTTATCCATGAATGTGAAATACTAGAAAATGCTTTATTGTAGTCAGTCCATGCTATACTTGGATTATTCCCCGTTTTACAGTTCTCCACTATGATTTTATTTAACAACAAATGTTCCTTTGTTCCATATGACTTTCTTTTATTGCCCTTTTGTTCTATTGCCTTAATTGAATTTTCTTCTAAATGACTATAAGCTCTGTCGGCATCAATTCCAGTGTATTTTGTATGTCGTCGGAAGGCAAGTTATTGGTCCATAATTTTTAGGGTAGCTTGCAGGTTCACTCATAGGTAGGTACTAGGCTATCGGCCCGGGGGCCTACGTAAGCCTAGCCAACAAGGTTCCCTGGCTTACACCACCCAAGAAAATTATTTTCCTTTGCCACTGTCAAGCAAAGACACAGAAGTGATCCCTGGGGTGCATTTCCTATTTTCCATCCACTCATCAAGATTTTTCTTGAAGAGTGCTAATGAAGAACTTTGCTTGACATAGATGGGTAGCCTGTTCCAGAGTATGGGAAGTCTCTGGGACAGGAATCTATCCTTTCAGCATGTCCTGTTTATTGTGGTGACAAGGTTTAGGTCCCTAGAGCGTGTAGCCCGGAGGGATTGGGATTTCTTTAGGTGTAGCATGTCCAACAGCTCTGGGTTTGACATATCTTTATATGGTAGGCAGAGATCACCTCGGAGTAGGCGATATGCTACAGAGTAAAGCTGGAGTTTTTTGAGACAGTCAATGTAGGGCATCTGTTTGAGGCCAGTAATCCTCTTTGTGAGGTACTTCTGTGGCCTTTCCAGCTGCTGCAGATGTCTTGTGAGGTACATTCCAAAAGGGGTGTTGTACTCTGTAATGGGTCTAATGAGTGTCGAGTAGAGGGGAACAATGACCTCTTTTTTTCCTGGATGAGAACCCTTTTATGATGAGGTGTGCACGTAGGACTTCCTGACTACTGTGGCGATGTGACTATCAAAGGACAGACTACTGTCCGCCTGGGTCCCAAGGTCTCTTGTCACACATTCGGTTTTAAGTAGACTGCTGTCTATGTAGTAGTTCATGTGTACAGAGTTTTTACCAAAGGGGATGACAATGCACTTGTTGGCATTGAGCTTGAGGCCATGGCTCTGATACCAGGCATCTGTCTTAGCGAGGCCCTTCTGTAGGATTTCCACATCATTTGGGGATTCAACTGTGGCTCCTAGTTTGCAGTCATCTGCGAACTTCGTTAGCCAGAGGCCTTCTGTGTTGGCCTGTACTTAAGAGAAGTAATATCAAAAATGAGAGGTCCCAGGACTGAACCCTGTGGTACTCCACTTGTCACTGGTTTGAGGTCAGATTTGGAGTGTGCAACTTTTACAGTGCCTTTCTGCCTTTGCTGAGCTTTTTAATTTATTTGCAATAGTGCATGATAGATCCTGATCTGTTCTAATACTGCTCATTGCTTTTATCACGTTTATCTTTCTAAGTAGTTTTGTTGATCTGTTCCCTCTTCTATACTGTTCTAACAATGGCACTTCTTGCCTTAATTGCTTTATAGTTTTTTCTATTCGATACTTCCATGAAGGTATACGATTTCTATCCTTTTTTTCCCTCACTACCTTGTGTTCTTGTGGTAGAACTTTATCCGTTATTAATTTAGCTGCACAGTAATATATCCTGTTTACTTCTGTTATATTGCATGGATCTGTTTGGACAGTCCTAATTACTGTGTTCATTTATTTTATGACTTCTGACTTTTTGGATTTTATTGACCTTCTGCAGTCTATTTCTTTCATTAATCTTAGTATGTCTATCTCTGTTAAATCGAGCAACTCTTCTCTTAGCTCATTTTCTTCTAAACGGAAGGCACATTTTTTGTTTGCCATTTCCTGTGGGCATTCTACAGAAAGTTCTATAGCATCCTCCTGTGGCACATTCTCTTCAGTTTCATCCTGTGCCATCCATCACTCTGTCATATGGGAACTCACTGGCCTATCACTCCTCAACATTGACTGTGCCAGAGTTTGCACAGTTTCCTGTTTCTTCCCTTGCTGTCCAACTTTAAGTGAACGTTTGTACTGGTTTCTTGTGGAAGTCTCCAAAATATCTCCGTCTAGCACCTGACCCATTGCTTCCCATTCCACTGGTTTCCCCTTAATTTGGATGGCCATTGCTCTGTCCCATTGTAGTGCTTTCTGAATTAGATTTTCTACACTGAATAATTCACATCGCAGGTACTCCATAACCTCAGTTTCTATTTCTTAAATTTCTCCATTATCTCCTAATTTCCTTATCTACTTTTTCTCTTTGTCTTCTTATTTTTTGTATTATAAAGTTTTCCATATCCAGATTCCTTTGCCTGTATTTCTCTTCAAATATCTTTGGTGCTGCTCTTTTTGTTCTGATTAGTTTTGCTTTCTCCTTTGCATAAATATTACACTATATTAAATCTCTTTTGCTTTCCTATGTCCACATTTCTTCTTTAGATGTCTCCTGATCTTCCTGTTTCTCCCTGTTTTGGTGACTTGTTCCATCATGCTGTGGTGTAACCTGTGTTAGACCTACACCAAATCCTTCACTGTGCAGGCGCTCCATAACTTCAACTTCTATTGTTTTTAACTTCTACTTTGCTAATCATCTTTTCTACATTCCCTCTTTGTGATATTTTTTATTGTGAAATTTTCCATATCTGGATGCCTTTGCCAGTATTACTCTTCAAATATCTTTGGGGCTGCCTTCTTTATATTATATAGCCTCGGTGCAGCTATTGACATGGTCTTACTGAATTTCTGTGAACAATTCTGCGTAGGTTGTTGTGTTTTCTGAGTTTGGAGAAGCATGACATTTTGACAAGTTATCACTTGATAAACTGTAGTGTACTATGGAATAATTCCCGACTGTTACAGGGTTTACTTTACCAAACTGATTTTTATTTTGAAGGAGATACCTTTATGATCTGATATTATCAGGTAGAACATGACACTGAAGTGAGGGAGGTGCAGCATTCTCCTATATTTTTGAGCAACAGGTCCAATATATTTATACTTGTAGTGGGTATATATGCACTGATCTGTTGTCCTTGCACTGTTGCAGTACTCCTCACCTCTGGGATCTCCTGCCAAGGATAACCCAATGTCCAGCCAGTATACCAAAGCCTTTATTATCATACAGCATCGTACATCAGACATACGGTTCTCGAGCAATCATAGGGTGTAAAGGTGACATGTACACACTCACTCCAGAATTTCTTTGCTGCCGGTCTGAACACCCTTCACTTTGCTAGTTATACCGAGCCTACATCTTCAAGGTAAGTACCCTGTTGGGGTTCCCTTTTCTTTTATTTTTCAGTGGGTTACATGCCATCCAAGAAAGGGAAATGTCAGTGTGGGAGACAAGTTCCCCATAAGGACCTCCATGATAGCTGCTTGTTTTGCTTAGGTGCATCTCTCAGCTACACTCAGTGTTCCATCTGTCAGGCTTTTCTACCCAAGAGTTTACATTGCCATCTTTCTTCTCTTGCCATTTTCTTGAGAAGCAGCATCTCAAGCTGTTGGCCCGAGGTACCATGGTAGAATCTTCTTACCCCGAGGTACAGCTGCTGCTCAAGAATAAGACCAAGTAATCAAGGCTTGAGTCTGCTGCTGTCCAGCCTCCATCAAACATCTCTTGAGATGCATGAGAACCTGGAGGATAGTCAAGTATTACTAGTAGTTTCTTCTCCTGTGACCTTCTCAGAGACTGGGATGGAACCTGCTTCTCCCATGTATGTCCTTGGAGGCCTTTCAGATGTCTGCCTTGGATATTGAGGGGGAAACAACTTCTAATTATCTCTGAGGGGCCTAATGGGATTCTTTGGATCTTTGTTAGGGAAGAGGGCTTGGGTACCTTGATAGAATCCAGGCAGGGGTATGAACACCACTTTTTGTTAGGGTAGATGTCCCCTTGAAGAAAAGACAGAAATATGAACGTGGTGTCAGCTACTGGGGATCCCCAAAGGGAATGGCAGGACTTCACTCCAGGCTTGTTTAATGCTTTGATAGTGTTGAAACCTCCTCGGGGGTATTGGTTCCTGCATCCCCTTGGTCCTCTTCCTCCCAAAGGTTTAGAGACCCTGAGTCCTCTGATAAGAATTCTGACTCTTTAACTTACTCCTTTCATTTACCTTCTACTTTAGACTATGGGTCAGAGGAAGAGGAATTTGTAAATCCTGATCCTCGTTTGGAGAAACCTTGCTTTGCAGACATGGTTTTGCATATGATGGATCATGAAGTGGGATTGCTCCCAGACATCAGACTTCCAGAAAAGGTATTATGACTTGTTGCAGATAGACTCTCGTAAACCTTCTGCCGTCCTTCCTGTGTTGGCTTCTCTATTGGATACCTTCTCAGCTGCTTCCCTGGCAGAAGACTTTTACCCTCCAGCCCCTAATAAGCCTAACCGGTTCTGTAAGGTGCCCAATGTCTACAGGTTCTTGTACAAATGTCCTTCTTATCCAGTGGCTATTTTTATATCTACTGATGAGCCTTCTAGGCTGTTGGCCTCTTCTAAGCTCCTTCCCTTGGACATGGACAGTAGAGCTATGGAGTGGGTTGGTAAGAAAGCATACTGTTCTGCTACGTTAGCTTTTAGGGCTGTAAATTACCAGACCCATATGTCAAGATATATTTTATCTCTTCTTTCCCAGATTGGGAAGATTGTCTCTGCCTCTGACATGCCTAAGTCTGAGGGTAAAAGGCCTCAGCTGTTTTTTAAGTAGGTTCCACTTCTCAAGTTACCTGTCAGTCTATAAAGTGAAGCTGTAATGCAGTGGACACCTCCTCTAGGGCTGCTGCTTGTGGCACTATGACGAGGTGTTATTTCTGGCTTCCCTTTCAAACCTTGTCGGATAATATTAAAAATAAAACTCCTTGATCCTCCTCTGGATAACAAAATTTGTTTGGCACTTGCATGATCAGGGTAAGGTCATGAAAGATATGAAGCACATATTTGTTTCTCCCATTCTCAAGTTTCAGAGTAAGTATCCTAGTAAGACTGCCTTTTTTGTGTAGACTGCCTAGACAGTATTCCAAGCTCCTAGATGTGTATTTTCTGATAAGCCTATCAACTCTCTATTCAGGAAATGTTTGTGTTTCTCTGTTTCTTCCTCTCATTTTCAGCTGTCTGGTTTGCTGTTTGGGCTTTGAACGGCCCTAATGCCTGGCTCCAATGGTCACCTTTTGCAGGCCTTGGGTTATTTAGTTCTTTCTCTGTCTGGACGACCTCTTGCTTCAGGCCCCATCCCAAACCAAGCTAATGCAGGATCTTCATTTTACCCAGCTTCTGTTGCACAGCGTGGGGTTCACATTAAACTTTCAGACATCATTGTTGACTCCATCTTAGGATCATAATTTTCTTGGCTGCAGGATCCGAACTGTTCCAATGCTAGCCTTTCTTCCTGTCACCAAGGTTCTGTTTCTCATAATTTATTTTCTTTCTCTGTTTCCCCTATCCTGTCTTCTAGCCAGAGAATTTCTAAGGACTCTGGGGTTCATGACTTCTACCATCCACATGCTTCCCTGAGCCACGCTTCATATTAAAAAGTTTCACTGATCTCAGATCAGTGTAGTTTCGACACTGCCACCTGTTAGACTGTCTGGTTCTTCTTCCTGGTCTCAAATGGGAACTTTGCTGGTGGATTCTACAGGTATCTTTCAATCCAGGTATTCCCTTCCAGCCTCCTCAGCCATCCCAGGAACTCTTCTTGGATGCCTCAGAGCTCTGGTGGGGATCTACTTCAGGCACCCTGAAGGTTTTGGGCCTTTAGTCTCCTCAGTAGAGGGCAGACCACAGCGACAACAAGGAAATGAAAGCTGCCATTGTGGCTCTTTAAGCTTATTACTTTACTCTGTGTGCCAGGTCCCTTGACTGTTTTTACAGACAACACCACTGTCATAGGGTACATCAACAAGCAAGGGGGCATGAGATCTTACCTTCTTTGCTGTCTAGCCCTTCAACCTTGGGAAATAGCCATCAATGTGTAGGTGACCCTGCAGGTCGTCTGCATATCTACAGAGTACAGTCTTGTGGCAGGTTCTCTCAGCAGGTCCATGACACTGCCTCTAGTATGGATTCCTCTTAGAGATGCGTTTCTTGACATAGTTCATTGGTGAGGTACTCCTCGATTGGATTTCTTTGCCTTCCCTCACAGGCAACTCCCTCTGTTCTGTTCCTGGGTCCCACATCCTTTGGCTTGGAAAGTGAATGCCAGGTCTTTCTCTTGGAAGGAAATGTTCCTTTATGCCTTTCCTCCCCTTCTTTTTTTTTCCCAAAGTCCTTCACAAAATCGGGAAGGACGATCCAGAAATCTTGTTGGTGACTCCCTTTTGGCCCATACAGCACTGGTTCATTTCCAGAGCAGGATTTGTCAAGGTTATTCTTGGGTTTTTGGAGGGCCCCTCCTTGTCTTTCTCCTCTTTACCTTCACAATAGGGTTTGTACTCTCCCAGAGGTGATGAATACTACAACAGTCGTATGGAAGGACATAGTACAGTTGTGTAAAATTTTGCCATAAAAGTAGGTATCCTTTTTCACTGTTGGAGTATACACTCCTTTGCTCCTACTCCACTTTTTCCCCTTTTTTATCATGGGCGGTACTTTATTTCTGGCTGAGAGGTTGTTGTTCTTGCCTTCCTATTTCTGGATTTACATGTTTTCCTGTGCACTTCAGTTCTGGCTTGAGAGCATACCTACATCATTTTTATGCCCTATGCTTGCATGGGGAGCATGCATCTGATGTATGATGGTCATATGTAATAAAGGTGTTGGTATACTGGCTGGGCATTGGGCTATCCTTAGCAGGAGATCCCAGAGATGATGAATACTGCAACAATGAAAAGAGGGGCATCTACTGTTATAGTGAGGTTTTACACAACTATACTAAGTATGAGGTATGGGTTTCTTGGGAAATAGAAGGGGTCCTACAGTTTGCTAGGATATGGTATGGGACATTTAATATGGTTATGCAGGTGGGGAAAATCTAGCACATCATCTTGTTTAACCAACCAACAGGTGTGCATTATTGATGTAGATTGGGACACCTCCACGTTTAGCTCCAGTCTGTGTAGTTACTAGTCCAAATGTGTGGAAGATGCTGAAGTCTTGCACTGGTATGATACTCTCTGCGGCTTTAAACCATGTCTCTGTAAATGCAGAGATGTCTACATTCTGCACAGTGAGGAGAGCTTGGAAGGAGTGGAGCGTCTTGCTTACGCTCCTTGCATTGAGCAGTAACACATTAAGGTTCCCTTTGGTTGATTTTGCTATGTTGGAAGGGTTTGTCAGTGTGGTAAATTTTAACCAATGTGACAGATGCAGACCATCCTTTGCAAAGCAACATGATTTGTTAACTATATGTTCTCATGCTGATAAATATTGTATTCCTGTAGAATAATATCGGAGACTAATTTATTTTATTTTACATTTGTTTTACTTTTGTTCATATTGTGGCATCATCCTTGAAGGTAGAATTCTTCTCAATGCTAGAGTCATACCAGGCTGAGACACGCACTGTAAGAGAGCTATAATATCTCTTTTCACAGTCTAGCGAGGTACGTCTCCGGTCATTTACAGCTACATGCAGTATGATTGTATCATACTTGCACCTGTGGTGAATTGACTTGTGTGCATATGTAACTTTGTGGATCTTTGTTCCTGGAGGGCAACCAACAGTTATCGTCTTTGTTAGCCTGGTGGTTGGGGCATCAGTACGTCATATTATAGAGTCCCCAATGACAAGAGTCCTGGGTAGTGTGTTGGCCTACAATATGGGATTTTTAGTTGGGGCTCTGCTGAGTGTGGCTGTATGCGTCATGTTTGGTGTTGCTTTTGGGTTTGCTAAGGATGGTCTATGGGGTTTGGCAAGATTGCATTTAAGTGCCTCAGCATAAGTTGGTTTATGTGTCTGGTGCATACTGTGTATGGTGGCTGTAGCTTGTGTGGTTCTAACAGTAGACTGTTTTTTTTTTCTTATGTGTACTTGTACTCACAAAAGTTTTGCCTCCAGTGGCGTTGTGTACGTGCAGCTCTCACATACTGTATGTTTCTTTAAAGATTAATTGGCTGTCGGTGAGAGCGAGACATTGTCTGAAGATACTGATATCTGCCATACTGGCTGTGGAAAAATTGCATATTCACGTTAGGTCCTTTAAAAGGTGACTTATAGCGATCTGGTGATACAATACAGGGAGTTAATAGTGGGCTACTATTTTTTTTTTTCTTTGCATGGATATAATACTAGACTAGTCTCTATAGTACTAAATTTTAATGTTAATGCCATTGCTTCTCTTCATAGACTAGCTGCTGTATGCTTGTCAACTTGCAGGATAGGTGCCCTATACCTACTGAGTTACTACCTACAGTTTTCTGTGTAGTTTTCTGGGAATAACTTGCTTTCTAGCTGTTTGTGTCTATACAGTGCATTGCCAACTGCCAGTCCGTGATGAGCAGCTCTCTGCAGCAGCACCCAGTTTGTACTGGCAGAGAAAATATAGTAAACTGACTAATAAACCCTCTGGCCAGTAAAACGACTGCACATAGAGCTCTTCTGTGTGTTTCCATATTCCGATAGATCAGGCCATCACCTGCTGCCACTAGATGAACTATCCCAGACTTAATGTGAAAATAAACAAAAGATTGCTACAGAGTGCAGTTCTAACACAAGTAGCTAACTAGATAACACTAGAGTGATCTCAAGGCAAGAGCAAGAAGAGATGAAACACTTTTTTTTTTTAAACAAAATGTTGTCAAAGGCAATTAAAAAATTGAGATATCAGCAGCAATTTATTCTTCTTGTACAACACATGCAGGTGTGATTTATGTAACAGAAGCACTGCTTTGCCTGATTGGCACTGAATTGCAAGATATGATCCATCTGCATTATTTCACATTTGCTTCTTTGAGATGATGGAGCCATTGTAAGGGAAGCATGGTCAGATGAAGAAATATTCTTTACTTGAGTAATACTTAAGTGATTCTGGTGCTCCTTTAATGACCATGCACTTCCTTTCTCTCGTGGAACATTTTATTTCTGCTCTGGAGTCTCATGCTAAGAAAACAAATAACATATTCTTCCACATGAAACCATTCAGCTAGAATTGCAACCAGGCCCCCATCACAAGCAAGTGTTGGTTCAGAGCAGGAAACCATTTACAGTTGCTTTTATGCAGTGTTCCATTTTATTGTATGGGCATCTTTCCTTTCTGTTTAGGTTACATACAGTAGTGACCAAGTGAGGCATGCACTTTCTATAATAACCTTCGAAAAGGTCAGAACTTAATTGTAGCTTCTGGAATTGTGCATTTCTTTAATGATCCCACATTTTCCCTTTGGGGTCTAAGAACTCCTGTTCCTTTTATGCTCCTCAGATACTCGCCTCCCTTGTGCCCGCTTTACTTTTGGAGCCGTTTCCACATGTCTTAGGGAATTCGGTGCAGTCTGCACTCTGGGTATGCAAGAGTCCTAGCGCTCAGAGTATATTATTAAAGCATCTAAACTGGTGGCTATATAAAGGGTATGTGGTTTCAGGATCTTCTCTGTCAAACTTTGAAAGATTGACGGAATACAGTGTAATCCAAAATGAATATTATATTGAAGCAGCCTTTCAACAGTAGGAAAGACCTTTTTTTTAACCTTGGTTTCAGATGAGAGAAAGTTATTTAGAGTATTATTGAGACAATTGCAGTGTTACTTTTATGAACAATAAGGAATGATGTACAGACTGCAAAACATAAACAAATGTTGTTATTGCCTTTTAAGAATGACAGAAGGGGCAACATTGTAATTCAAGTTGAAGCACTGCTGTAAAGTGTATAATGCTTTGTTAGATATGCATATTTCTCATCTTTGATCTTTTAAAAAATATAACCAATTTTGTTGCTTAGCTTTAGTCATACCCCAAACATCCTTTTGCTGTTTCATTTACTTGGCATACCTCTCAGCCTTTTACCACAAGAAATCTCGACAATGGCCCAAAAATAGGGACAGATTTTACATTTTGCTCTTATAAACTTAAAAAGTTGCTAGGAATACAGGATTTGTGTTAGCAAACATTTTCTGAAGGATACGACGTTTTAAACTCGTGTATGTCGTTATTTAGTGACGTCAGTCCTCACTGATTAGTGAGAAAATCACAAACTTTAAGAGGGAAAGACTAAAAATATAAAAATAGAAGGTAAAAAATCTGGTCGTTCTGCGAAAATCTGGACAGTTGTGAGGTGTAACTTATAATAGTACTGTCTTCTGGTGCTGATCAGTACTGACAAGCACAACTGTGTTCTGCTCTTATTCTGTTTATCATTCCACGTATTTATGAATTTTATTTAAGTGTGCAGAGCAGTATGTCTAACAAAATATCAGACATGCTAAAGTTATGTGAATGCACACACAGGCACACACACGCACTCATATTCTGTTTATCATTCCACGTATTTATGAATTTTATTTAAGTGTGCAGAGCAGTATGTCTAACAAAATATCAGACATGCTAAAGTTATGTGAATGCACACACAGGCACACACACGCACTCACATATGATGAGGAACTTGTACCATCTCTATCACACAGAGGAGAAAAGTTTTGACTGTCTCTTTTGACCTGGGATCATCCTGTGACCTTTGTGCTAGAAGAGGCAGCTGTGAAAGGTAAGGGTGAAAGGCCAGTAGAGTCTGCCCATCATTGGGTGAGAGAGGCACCCAGTTTCACTACTTACAATGGAGACGTGCTGTAGCATGCAGCAGAGTTATTGGGTGTTTGGTCACTAAGCTGTACACTGCAATCCGATTTTGTATCGTGCACCAGAAGCATGGTGAGGCAGTACTGTTGAATGTTTGCAAGTGTCCGTCTACTGCAGGGAAGTGAGAAGGCAGGGTCAATAGATGAGTCCGGCAGAGGACTGTGGACCTTAACCATAGTACAAGGTGCTTGTTATTTTTACTTGCTTTATTTAGTCTCTGCTGGGATGGGGGTAAGAATTCTGCTAACTTAGCCCTCAAGTATTGAAGCAGATTACAGTGTTTGCAGGTGATTATGCTTGTCATCTGCAGCAATGATATAGCATCTTTTAATTTGCCTGCTTTCCTTTGAAATTTGCAGATGAAACAATTTTTTCCTGTGTATAATTCTTAGGTTAGGGGCTGACTGATGGCACATCTTTTGCTTTGGTGATCTGTGAACAAAATGTGTGGAAGATTCACTGTGATTGATTTGGAAGTGTGTTGTTAACTTGTGTCTAATGAACATTGCATATTGTTCACAAGGAGGTTCCAGAAGTGTTGAGAGATTATATTAGTTTGGCAAACCCTTTGTCCCTTTTTGGAATTGTCTTCAAGTTGTAGGGTTTGCTTAATTGCTTGATTGGTATGATCCTCTGATATGTTGCTGTTTAAGGGTTAGTGGCCTGGTTGTATTTACTACCAGATTTTTGAGTATATGCACATGGATGGGATTTGAGTACATGCATGTGGATGGGATATCCCAGTGGATGAAATAACTTGTGTTGTAATTATCATTTGGGAAGTTTGGAAGCCATGAACCAATAGACTTCTTTATTTGGGTCTAGTAACTTTAATATTTGATGCAATTTGACTTGCATTATGACATGGAGCTTGCTTGCTGGACTTCTTGGACAGTCGCATCCTAGTCATCCTGCCTGATCCAAGATTTGGGACCTTGTGCCCTGCTTGGATCTAATTCTGGCCAATTTAGTGCTCAGCCTTGAGCCCTTCTATAGTTTTCAATTCCATAATGCCCTTCTCATCCCTGACTTGCCTGATTAACTCAAATATTGTTTGCCTCCACTAGAAGTGACAATTCTGGTCTCAGCAGATAAGTGTTCTGCCTCTTAGTAGCTGTCTGCACCATTTAAAAAAAAAAACACGGAAAAAAAGTGTAGTCAGGATCCCAAGAAGTGAATTAGCATTCAGAGTTGAATGTACCACCTTCAACTAAATTGTCAGAAACTATTCAACCAAAAATTTCAAGCACTTGTTCTATAAAAGACTTACCAATGAAAAACTCATTCATTATTCAATTAAAATTATATAGTTAACACTTTAAATACTAAACCAGTTAGAAAAACTTAAAAAAAAAACTTCATAAATACTAATACATATGTGCGCAATAAAAATAAAAAAGTTAAAAAGTACAAAAGAAGTACAAGAACATTCATATATAAACCTTTAGCCTTCTGTTCCAAGTTATTTTACCACTGGTGGAACTTTATGTTTATAACCATTTTTAAACAACTACCTGTGGACCTTTCTTAAGTTTAACGCTGGTAGTAGTTTGTATAGGGATTTCTGTTTTTTCTTTTTTTTTTTTCCCAGCCCTTCCACACTTGGCCGCAGCACCTTTTTGTTAACTGTTCTTCTGTGGGTTCTGTTAGCTGTAGTGTTAGATTTATAGAGTTAGGGGATGTAATTGATGCTTAAATTATTCTGTTTGTTAGAGTCCTTTATACTGAAGTTCTCATGTATGTGTGTTATTTACATTTGACCTTAATATTATAAAAAAACTTATGGTGTGTTTTCATATTAGAATAAGGTTATAGATATCTGTTTTAATATAGAGAGTTCTCCTTAGCCACAGTGTTTGGGTATTGTGTTGAGAACTGTAGAAATGGGGGAAAAAATAACTAACAGCTTTAAGAAATGCTCCAAATATGGGCATAAAATTCCATCTCAAGACCCCCATGATTTTTGTGTGGCTTGTCTAGGGGTTGGCCATCTCAGTGCCTCATGCAACATCTGTACTTCCTTTGGTTCCAGGACCCTTTCAAGTAAAAGGAATAAGCTCATAATAAAAGGGCTTCTCCCTCCAATCAGTCAAAGCCAAAACGTCTACTGAAAAAAACTACGTCAGCCTTTGAGACTTTGACCCCAATCCCCTCTTCAGTCCTGACCATTGAGATGGCAGCATTAATTCCCTCCAACAGGTTGCTTTCACACTCTTGATTTGGAGAGTTGGATCTTATCACAGGTGTGGTATCTTCAGTTCCCCTGGAGGTTGGAGTGGCCTTCTGAGCATTGAGGAGGATCGCATGTTCCACAAATTCCTCTGACTATGGCTCCTCCCCATGACCCTCACTCATTGGTCTTAACTTCTCAACAGGCATTATCTGGGAAGATTCATTCTGTAGACCCCCCCCTAACTTCCTGTCAAGGTGCAAATACTGTTGTCTGAAGATTTGGGAGCCTCATCTAGACTCTGAGTCAGTCACTTCAGATATTGAGTTGGATGATGGAGAGAGCTCCCCACCTTCCCATGGATGTTTTCTTGAGAGAGAACCTGGTGCTCATGAGGCAGAGGAGATCTTGACCATCTGAAGCCCCTGTCAGGATGAAGTGGTATTGTTTGAGGCATGCAGAATGACCCCTTCTACATTTTGTTTGCTCCCTCCTGCTAACAAGTTGTTGGAGTTGGTGGTGAGGAAATATGGGCAGGAGTCTATCAGATAATCTGTCCCAAGGAAGCATGACAAGTTAATGCAGCCCCCCCCCAAAGATGAACCTTTCCTAGGCAAAGACTCCATCATTGTTGTGGCAGTCACAAAGAAAAAAATGTCCAAAGACTCTTCATCTACCTATCCACTCTGCACTGAGACCTAGGCTGTGGATAGACTGAGAAAGCAGATGTATGCTTCCAGTTTCTTTGCTATCTGATCCTTGAACTATGCTGCTCATATGAAAAGGTTCCAGAGGGATCTTGCTCAACAAGCATTATCTGCTGTTTAGAATTTCATTATGACAGAATCACAGGAGCAACATCTGGCTACTTGTCAGCAGTGTCTAAAATTACCAACTTCTCCTTGCCCCTGTTGCATAATGCTACGGATGGAGCAGCAAGAGCAGCTGGAGCGAATATTGACATGGGATGCCACGTGTGGCTGTCTGTGTGATTTTTGTGGACAATTTTAAGGCATCCTTCATTAACGTCCCCTTTGAAAGAACCACCTTGTTTAGTTCCACAGTGACTGAAAGGATGCAGAAAAGTGAACAGGATAGCAAGACCATATCTGCAATAGGAGTGAAGTTTGAGGTTCCTCATTGTACTTTTAACAGGAACCAAAAAGGGCCTCGTTCATTCTGGCTTCATAAATGTAGTCATCAGTGCAACTCTCCTTCTGACAGGGGTGGCTGAGGCGGGTGGGGGGGCACTTCACACTTCAACCTATGCTGGTCCAAAGGCCGGAGAGGTTCATAGAACCAGGGTTTCCATGGGCTCTTCCCTGATTGGCACCCAGAAGATCTGTAAAGGTTTGCCCAACTGTCCCACTATGGAGGCATTTGTGGGGGACACATGCCTCTTGCCCTCATGTGTGGCTCCCCATCATTCAAGAGAAATGGGTATGAGGGATCTTATCCAAATGTTATCAAATTAAATTTTTTGGGAATTTCACCTTCCCCTTATCCTCCATTGCTGGATGGTTCTGCCTTATTAAGCAAAGGCTGCTTTGCAAGAGGTTTGTTCTCTTCTGCAAAGAAGGGCCATCCAGGAGGTCCTAGTAGACCAGATTGGGTCAGTTTTTTGCTAGCACTTCTTTTTTGTCCCAAAGAAAACAAAGATGTCTGGTCCATATTGGACCCAAGTTCCCTAAATGGTTGTCAGAAAGAGACTCATGTTGGTACAGTCGATTCTTCTGTGTCTTTGGAAGAAGAAATGGATGTGCTGTATGGATCTCCAGGATGCTTACCCTTGCATAAAAATAGAGGAAGAGTCCAGGAGATTTCTGCCCTTCCAATTAGGAGACCGTTCTTACCGGTTCAGTGCCCTGCAATCATTATCAACTCAGAGCCCTGCCCATCAGTCTAACCTTTAGCCCTCAGGGTATTCAAATGCATGGCAGTAGTAAGCAGCTCATTCAAGTCTTTGGGGACAGAAAAGTTTCCCTTTCTGGACTACTGTTCCTTGGCTGCCTCTTCCATGTGCACTATCTGCTGCAGACAAGGGATTATCTGCCTTATCTTTGCACTTCCCTAAGTTGGACTATGCCCAGCTCTCTCACAAAATGTAGTTTTCCTAGGCTGTCATTTAGACATGAAAGTAACCATGATATCTCTTCCACAGGAGAGAATTGCTTCCCTGAGTGCCTCAATACAAAAGCTTTTGGAGTTCATTCGCCTTCTGATACTGTTGGCTTCAAGGGTTTTGGGCCTCATGGCATCATCGATTTCTGATGGTGCATTTTGCTCGTTACCAATATAAGAATTCTAGTTACTCCAGTCTTAATGGTCGCAGAAGTACAGTTCTCCATCTTTACCCATCAGACCAACTCAGTCATGCAGAACTCATCTAAATTGCTGGCTTAACTTTCCTTTGATACATGCAGGTAGACCATTTCAGATTTCCTTCCCAGTAGCAAAGGGAACCATGAATGCATCCCCTCTTGAGTGGGGATGGTTGGCATACTGAGGTTAGAATGGTGCAAGATTTTTGGTCTGACTCAGATGCTGGTCTTCCCATAAACCTCGTGAAGATTAGGGTGGTTCTTCTTGTTTTGTGGGAACCTCAGGACCACCTTCTTCTGGAAGTGATAAATATACAGACAGGCAACGTGACAGCAGTCTGGTGTGTAAACAAGTAAGGGAGAACCAGATCTTATCAACTTTGCCAAGAGGACAGAGAGTGGTATTTCTGACTTTGACACACATCCCCAGGTGGGTCAATGATGTATCAAACAGGCTCAACAGGAACCACTTCTTGCCTTACAAAGAGGTCCCTGATTATAGTAATTGCAGAGGAGATTTTCAATCCTTGGGGCAAACCATGCTGTGATCTGTTTGCAACTCCCCAGAACACCAAATGCAGTAATTTCTTTGGCATTCTCCCTCAGCACTTGCAGAACCCTAGGGATGCTTTGTCCCATCGTTTGCCTCCAGGATTACTGTATACCTAACCCCAATTCTGTTCATGACCAAGTTCATACTGAAAGCCATTTGGTACAAGACAACAGGCCTCCTCATAGCCCCATTTTGGCTTAGACAGATATGGTTTTCCCTCCTCATGCCCTACTTGAAGGAGTCTCCTTGACTTCTCAATTTGCTATAGGATTTCATCACTGAAGCGTACGAGCAACCTCACCAGTACATCTTCACCCTGAAGTTAACTATTCATTTTTTTCAATTCCAATGATGGCATGAGATGCAAACTTCCTACTGAAGTAGTCCACATTTTTGCAACTTCCCAGGAACCTACGTGTAGGGTGTATCACAATAAATGAAACATTTGTTTTATGGGAAAAATCTCAGAACACAGAGCCCTTTTCAGCTTCAGTTACAGATGCATTGTTTCTTGACTGTTTTGTTTCAGTCGGTGTCCAGTTTTCTCCACCATCAAGGTGCAGCTAGCAGCTATGTTCTCCTTTCACATAGGTTTTCAGGGCTCCTCTCTAGCTTTACGTAGATTATGTAAAGCCTGGGAGAGGGAACAGGGAAGGTTCCTTGCTTTGTCAGAATGCTGTGCCCATCCCCTGGAGAAGTAATGGCTGCCGTTAGCAACCACAACGTCTTACCTGTTCCTTCCCATACTTTTGTCCCTCTATTTTCTCTCGTATCCTATTACAGCTGTAATAATAGTACGTCTTAATGTCTTCCCCAGCTCTAACTGCCAGTCATCTCCTAAAACGCTATGCATTCTTAAACTCGCCCTTCTGATATGTCCGCTGCAGTTTCACTACATGAAAATTAGATTTTATTACTTGCATATCAAGTGTGTGTACATAAGCTTTTTATTTTCACCTGTACTACTGCTTCAGCTATACGTATACCACATGGTAATTAGTTTTATTTACTTTATTTAGATATGTATCAAGCGTTTGGCATACATTCTAAATCTACTGTTGTTTTAAGGATGTTTTCTTCCTTTATGCTGTATATACTCAAAACGTGTGCATTATATCGTAGTATATAACCTATTTTTGTTTTATATGGAACTTTTCTCTCTGGGCCTTCACTGAAAATCTGCTCTGCATGACCTATTGGACTTTGCCAGTAAATAAATGCCAATCAATCAATATTGGTCCCATTTTTCCTGTCAAAAGAAACCTAAAACCAAGCATGTATGTAATCATCAAATTTCTTTGGATAGGAGTACGGTTTGATTCAGGCTACTAATCCTTCTTGTAGAGTAGTTTCCAGAAAAAGAAGCCTTCTTTCCTGAAGAGATTCAAGATTCTGAATTTGAACAGGAAGATACAGGGATGGATTTGGGATTTTGTCCTCAGATTTCGGATTCAGACTCCGAGGAGAGTTAACTTTCTGATTCTCCCTGTGGGTTCTCTTTTTCTGAAACTATTGCTGGAACTCTTGCTAGAATGTCCCAGTGTTTTCAGTGGGGGAACACTGAGGTTTCTCAGTCCCTCAGAAAATAATTTGCGTTTTTACAGAAGGATTTTCCAGAACCTACACCCATTCCTCCTGTCCTGTCTGCTTTAGAGAATGTGTGTCTTACTGGATGCATTTTTTCTGAGTCATTCAGCTGTCCCTTAAAAGGCAGATAAGATGTGTAAAGTTCCTCAGTTTTTTTAACTTTTCATACACTATTCCCAAAGGTGACCCAGCATCTATAGCCTTAATTTACTCCTCGGGTCTATATTACAACGTTGAACTCACAGGAGTTCGAACGTTGTAATATCGAACCCAAAGGTCCGAAATACGAAAATAGCAAAGTCATGGCATACTGATTTTTTTTTTTTCCCGGGGAAAAAAAAATCAGTGGGGTGTTTTCGGGGCTTTGCTTTCCTCCATTGTGGTGCGATCTCGGAGTTGGTATATTTAAGTAGGTGGGGTGTGGGGGGCACAGCCCCCCCCCACTTTAGTTTAAGTTTAAAGTGTAAGTTTTTTTATTTTTTTTTTGTAATGGAACGGCGATTTTTTTTTTTTTCCCTGGGGAAAAAGTCTCTATTCTGTTTTCGTAATTATTGGGTTTCGAACTTCACGGTTCGATATTACAATGTTTGAACTCCTGTGAGTTCGATGTAATATAGACCCGACTCCTCTACTGCTAAGCACATAGTTCATTCCAGTCCTACTCCTTTTTTTAAAAAGGATGGGAAGAAATATATACTTAAGCAGCTTTAAACTGCAGAAATTTAAATTGTTGGCCTCGCATGTTAAAGTTTATACTGACATCTTGTGCAGGTATGAGGATGTTTTTTTATCTATAGCTTCTTCTTGTGAAGAGAAATCTGCTTTAAATAAATTAGTTTCTTCTGTTGCACAGATTATTGCTCATTGTTTGCAGTGTGTGTGTCTGATGCTTCTTCCAGGTCTATGGCTAGTTGTACTGTTTCAAGGAGATTTGCTTAGCTGCATTCTCAAAACCTTCCTTTGATGTAAAAATGAGATTTTAAATTCTCCCCTGGACAGAGATTTAGTGTTTGGTCCCTCTTACAGAGGTGATCCAAAAGTGTGATGAAAAGGGCAAGCTGATTCAGGGAATCTTAAGATTTTTTCATCCCTTCTTTTCCAAAATGTCCAAAGGATTTTCTTCTTCCTTTTCGAGTTTTGGGGAAAAAAAAACAGAATAAGCAGTCTCAACAGAATTCAGGTAAACAGACGTTTAGGAAATCTTGGTAAGGAGGTTCCAAAAAAAAGTCTTAAACCACCTAAAACCAAGTACACCCCAACAGGTATGAATGACTATTAGAAACGTTGTGACCCCCTCCTACCCTGGGCCTTTTTCTCTTCCAGAAAGTCTGAATCTCTGTTTTTCTCTTTGGCAACAGATTGTTTCAGATACGGGTTCTGAAAGTCATTCATCAAGGTTACAGATGGCAGTGGGACAAAATTCCTCCTTTCTGGGGGGGGGGGGTCATTCCTCATCCTGCAGATCAGACTATTTTGTTTCCACCTGTTCATCATCATTTACTGTCCCACGGAGCGATAGAACCAGTTACCCCTTCCTAAGTGGGAAAGGGGTTTTATTCGAGGATGTTCCTAGTCCCAAGGGAAGACAGAAAACTCTTGGAGACCAGTTTTGGATCTTTCCAAAAGTTGCCTGTGATAGCAAAACATACCTCTCAACTGTGCGAACTTCCTCAGAATTTACTGGTTTTGAGGGCAAAATAATGAGATGCCACAAATTTCCGAGTGGCCCCTTCAGTTCCTGATTTCTTGTTTTTACTTACAATTTTAAAGTACACCTGATGTCATCATGTCATCGCCAGTGTATCCTGCAATGTGATCAACATGTAAGGGCGTGTGTGATGACATCAGCTTCCTGAGGCAGTGCCTCACTGCTTGCTGCTGCACTCTCGGAGATTTCAGAAAAAAAAAAACTTCAGTTGCCCGTAGCCTTCCCGCTCTTGTGGTAATCCAGGTCTGAAGTCTTTGTAGTGACAAGTGATGCTGATCTTTACATGTATGAAAAATGTAGAAGGCAGGGATAAGACTGTGGAAAGTAGGAACAGCACCTTTAGGAATGTTCATATAGCTTTGTGTTTTAGAAAGCACACTGTCATAAATTAGAGAAGTAATGTTATGAATGTTGGGATGTAAAGTGGGAAAGTTGAAGTTTTTGGTAAGTGTGAATATACAACATTAGTTTACCTCATAAAAATCCAGTTGGTGTGTTATACAAAGAATAATAGTGTACAAAGTTCTCCAGGCTGCGCAGCGATGCAGTTGTACAGTGCTTGCAACATAGAATGAGAGCCAAAACCTATAAATTCTAAAAGAAAAAAAAAAAAACGGAACAGTTCTACTGAATAAACTACCACCTGAATCTTCGTTTAAACTTTTTAGCACTTTCATTCTTCAGAAAATTTCTGAAGAAAATCTCGTATCTCGTCGCTGCATCTGGCTTGTTTCACCACATTCCCAAGCTTTCTTTTAACTATTGAATACTGTGTTTTTTATTTTATTTGTAACACTCTGAGCTCCTTTTATATCTCCAACACATCTCCTTCATTTTACTTGTTTGTCTAGAGAGTCTGTCAAAGGGACTCTTTTTCTAACTGGGAAACCAAGGGAACAAACTTTTCAATCCACTCATACAAACAAAAATCATAAAGTCCCAGTTTTGCTTTCTTCTTTTCCTTTCAATACAATCCCTCCAGTGCTAATCTGTTAAGCTCTGATTAATAGCTGTAACATCAGCCTTGTAAAACTTCCCAATTATTTATTCCCTTTCAGTACATTTGACAACTTTTTAAGATAGCTTGCATGAATGTAGTAGACTGAACCTTGCTGCTGACCCAGATCACATGTAGTATACTCTTTTGTTGCTTCAGAGAACACTTGCATTTAATACTGTCCTCAGTTAATATGTTTTAATTTTGTTTAATATGTTTATCAGTTCTGATTTGCTTGCTGGTTCACACCAATCAAGCCCTGGAGCATTGATTTCAACAGTTATCAAGTCATATCCATTATGAAAACAACATCATAATTTCTTATAAAACATGACATTAAACTCATGAGAAGAGTTAAGTCTGTAAAAAAAAGAGCAAGTTCCCATTTTTGTCTTGATCTACTTCATTACTGAAGTAATGAATGAATGAATGAATGGCCACTGGAGGCTCCGTTTAAAGGACAAAAGTGCTAAAAAGTTTTAAAGACAAAAAACTTGGACTCAGACAGGGAAAGATTTAAAATGTTGTTCTTATAAACTTATAATGTTAAAATGATGGGTTACTAGCAGTTCATTTTATTCTATAAAAGAAAATTGCATTTTAGTTTTATACGAGTTCAAAGTATGACACAAGCTCAAATGTTAATATAAAATAAAACACTATTCCGGTTATAGTCTGTGTTTAATATTTTTTGTTCAATTTGCATTTGTTGGTATCCCACAGTGCCACTGGGGTGGGTGGGGATTACATAATTATGTATGCAAATTTTGTTAATCAGCAAAAGATTTTTCGCCAGTTGTACCTGCTTTTCATGGGCCTTCATCCAGATTTTGGATGTTTCAAGGTTGAGAGGTATGTGCCTACTTTGCAACATGTTGCTTTTTCTTCCTCTTTCAAGCTTTCTGGTAACACTAGACTTAAAAGATGCTTATCACATAGGATCATAGGAGGTTACTAGGCTAATGGCCCTGGGGCCATTACAAGCCTAGCGAAGAGTTTACCCCCCCAAAAAAGAAACCTCAGTTAGCACCTGTCACCCCAGGACCATCTTCTCTCACTTAATTCTTGCCCTCTTTCCCTCGCAGATAATTTTTTAAAATTCTTAATTATTGCCCACAACTTCTTCTAAGGTTGATAAAAGTACGAGTGACCCAAATACAGACTAAAGGGACTAAAAACATTTTCACTGCTTGTATCTTACTACCCATATCCATAAATTTTCCAGTTTCTCAATTTTTGTATTATCTTTTGTTTCGTCTCTTCCCACATGTCCTTAGCTGCCATAACAGAAGCCTTTTTAATCTATATTCTTAAATACTTTATCTTATGTCCCCATAAATATGGGTATTGCTGAACCAATTCATATGTGGGCAAATAATTTATAGCTACAGCCTTTGTTTTATCTTCATTAGTTTTATATCCCAAAAAGACTTTGAAACTGCCTTAGAAATGTTCCTTTTCTGAATTTATCGGGTACAAAATAATACCATCTACAAATAACGCCAACTTTTCTTGATTACCATACCAATTACATCCTTGTATTTCTGGGTCTCTTATTTTCTTTGCCAATGGATCTAAATACAAGACAAATAAAGGGAAAAGAGGACACCCCTACCTGGTTTCTCTTTTCAAACGCAGCTTATCTGAGAGGAAACCTCACACTGTAATTCTTGCCTACAACCTTTCATATATCCTTCTAATTAACCTTATTATTGTATCAGGGAATGCAAATGCTTCCAAGATCCTTCTCATAAAATCCCAGCCTACACTCTCAAATGCTTTCTCTGCATCAAGACCCACCAGCAGCAGAGGTATTTCCTTACATTTTGCTTCCTTCTGGATCATCATTGTTCTGTTAGTATTGTCAGATATTTGCATCCCCTCCACAAAACCACACTGACCCATATCTATCAATTTTTGCAACAGCGATGCCATTCTTTTATTTACTGTAAACATAAGCACCTCATAATCATGTTTTAAAATTCAAATAGGTCTGTATGAAGCTGTCATATTTATCCAGGCTTCAGGTGTTTCTTAAGGTTTTGTGTGTCTGGATCTCATTCAGTTCCCTGCCTTTCCCTTTGGACTTTTCACTGCACCAAGAGTTTTCACAAAGTGTCTAGCTCCAGTTATAGTTCATTGCAGGCTACAGGGTATCCACATCTGTATTTTGACAACTTACTTATCTTTGCAGAATCTTTTTCATAATGTCAGGAATCTCTTTCTCCTGGGTGAGCGATCTCTTGCACAAGCTGGAATTCCAAGAGAACATTTAGGTCTTTCTTGAATCCATCACATAGGATAGTGTTCTTGGGATGTCAACTAGTTCAAAGATGTTTTCTTCCACATAAAAAAAAAAAAAAAATCTTTGTGTATTTCTAAGGTTTTCCACTTAGACTTCAGTCACTGTGAGGGAATATGGCAAGATTTTGATTCTCATGTCTGTGATTCTGTTGATACTTCTGGCAAGATTCCACGTGAGAAAGATACACTGGTATCTGAAATCTCTTTGGTCGCATCATCCTCACCTTTTAACTTCTGAGATCCCAGTACTGTGTTTTTTTTTTTCAAAAGAGAATTTACTTCATGGCGATAACAGATATCCTTAAAACAAGGTCTCCCCTTCTCCTTCCCTGCTCCAAAGGATTCAGTCATCACAGATGTTTCAGACTTTGCTTGGGGAGCAGTTTCAGGAGAAATAAAGTGAAGGGGGTGCTGGACACCAAGGGCAGATTCAAGCACATAAATATCAAGGAGATGCTTGCCCTGATCAAGGCATTCAGTTCTCTGAACCACCTTTAGATTCCATAACCTTTTGAAGTAGCCACCATCAGTACCACAGTGATGTAGTACATCATCAAGCAAAGGGGAAACAGATAATACCTCATTTACATTCTAACCATGTTAGATGGTATATAGCTTCACAGCATAATGTCACACTACAGACATCCCACATTACATCAGAGCAAAATTGAGTGGTAGAGACACTGAGCAGGACTAGGGCAGACCCTCATGAATGAAAACTAGTTCTGGGAGTTTTCCAAAGTTTGACCCATCTGTGTGGAGTTCCTCGAGTAGACCTCTTTTCCTCCTGTCTGAAAAATCAGCTGGCAAAATTCTGTTCCTGGACTTCATGCAAGCAGGTCGGGAAGACAGATGCCCTTTTTTTTTTTTGACAGGTCTGTTCCTATATGGCTTTCATCCTTTCCTCTTAATATCCTGGGTACTTTTGAAGATTCCCTTAAGATCATATTTGTGACTCCCTTCTGGACCAGGCAGTCAGCCATTTCAGCACATCTGCTCATGGATCTTCATCTTTGAATGCAGTTGCATGTCAAAATATTCTTGAAAGGGGTTTTGCCTAAAGAGGCTTCAAAGTAAACCGGTGGCCCTCCTTTAGGATCTTAATTTTATTTTAGAGAAACTAACACTTGCTCCATTTGCTCCAGCTAATCTGGCAAACTTGACCTTTTAACATGGAAGACAGTATTATTGGTTGCCCTGAGCTCTGCAGAAAGGGCATCTGAGTTGCAAGTTCTTATGTTGAGTCAGCCCTACCTCATTTTCCACAAGGACAGGGTTTCTTTGAGAACTCATCTTTCTTTTATGCCTAAAGTGGTATGTGAGTTTACTTTAAGTTGAACTATCCATCTTCCTGTTTTCTTTCCTAAACCTACAAATGAGAGAGAAAGGATACTCCGTACATTGGCTGTCCACAGACCGCTCTGGTACAATCTTGACAAAACTAAATTTTTTCAGATCATCGGATTGATTGTTAATTTCTTGTGAAGGTAAAAAGAAGGGACAACCAGTGTCTAAGCAGACTACTTCCAAATGGTTGTCTAAGGCTATTACATTTAGTTATACTCACCATGACATATCTATTCTAGGAAGGGTCAAGGCCCACTCTACAAGGACCTTGGTTTCTATGAGTTTTTGGAAAGAATTGGATTCTAGAAGTATGCTAGAAGCTGCTACTTGGTCCTCTGTACATACTTAAACCATTCTCCAGGGGGTTTTGGACCCTTCTCTTTCCACTTCCCAAATATAGTTAGCTATGGTAATCTACCCATATAGTTAAGGCTACTGCAGCAGTGATCAGTATGAAGAACATAGTAGAGTTATGTAAGTTGAATTTACCATAACAGTGGGTGTTTAAATGATCACTGCTACAGTAGCTGCTCCCTCCTTCAATCCCCTTGTTTTTAGGTGTGTATTTTTGTCTGGGTGTGGACATTTTATTTTTTTGTTATTCGTAGCCTTTTCCTTTCAGGGCTCAGCCTCCCTCTCTTTGCTGATAGGAAAGCTTTGAAGGGCATCGGCCCCAAACTTGTTTTAGTCAGTTCAGCTCAAGCTGCTTGACAGTTTGTGCATGTGGAAGGTGCCCTGAGACCTTGGCAGGATATAACCCATATAGCTAAGACTACTGCAGCATAGATCATTCAAACATCTACTGTTCTGTTAAGTTCATCTTACACAACTATACTTTCTCTTATGTGTATGTAGCAGCTAAGCAGTTGAGGTATCTGTGCTTCCATTATCATCTGCTTGAAGATCTCATCCTTGTAGCTTTGTATCTGTAGTCCAGGTCTTTTAGTTTTAAGAGTAGTACTTCTTCCTCCACGTCTGTAAGACACGTCATTTGGATGGTACTGAAGTTGTTTATCTTTGTGAATTTGTTTAGTTTATCTTGTTTAGGGCTCACAAAGAGAAAGTGAGGCATACTGCTAATTTCTTTTATTCTCTTTTGTAGTTTTGCTGTGATGTGAGCAAGTACTCGCTGTTGCTTGGTTCCTCCTCCGTCTCAAGTGCAGAATTACTCAGGCCCAAACACAACTTTTGATAACGGAAGCCATTTCTGTATTGGCTCCTACAGTTTCTTTAAGTAAGGTAAGGCAACTCATCATTTGATGTTTGGCACTTGTTCGTTGATCAGAGATGCAGAATGCCATTAGTGTTGCTCAGAATGACCATCTGTGTTATTTGATGGTACTTGCAACGCTCAGAGCCAAGATGAAGAAGGCGATGCTTAGCCTTTTGGCTTTATCATTCAGCTTTCAGTTCTCTGGAGGGTAAGGAGGGAAGGAAGCGATAGAATTTCATTTCCTGAAGGCGTATTGGAAAGTTAACAATACAAGGAAAAGAAATGCCTTTGAAGTGGTACTTGAGCCAAAGGTTTTCTTATAGGTCAGGCAGGGTGAAGGGAGAAAGGCCAAAGTAAAAACGAAAAACAGTTGCATGAATGAGCTTGTTTAAAGGAAAACTGAAAGTGCAGCTCTGCTGATTTAGTTTCTCGAGGTAATTCTAAGATTTTGCATTTTATGAGTGTTTTTTCTCCTTCCTTTTGTAACTTCTGACATTTGGAATTGGTGCATATGCAAAACATTGAATAGAACAAGAACAATCTTTAATCACATTTTAAGTAAATTAAGTTTCACAATAACTAAAAGTTGTGATTTAATTATTGGTGCAAAAGTAGCACTAGTGAATGCCAAGTTTACACCCGAAATAGCAGATGTGGTGGGGTGCTTATTTCTAATCACGAGAGAAAGCAGGGTTTTATAGTGCATATTGCATTTAATCAGATAACAAAAAAGTTGAAGAAAATGCCTCTGCTCTTAGCGGTAGACATAAGGGCACACTTGAGCAGCAGGAAGAATGAATTGTAGCTGGATAATTAAGTGCCTGTTGCTGTATATCTGCAGAAGTCAATGTTTTTTGATGTTTCTGGATTCTTAATGTTCCATTTAAAGTGTAGTGTTGGAGTAAGCACTTACAGAATACATGAACATGATGAACTAATCCCTAAAGTGGTAGTGGTCTATGAGAGAAGAATTTTCTTTCAGCAAATTAAAGTTTTGGTATGTAGAAAACATGAAATAAGTGTGCACATATTTGTATGTCTGTCTTTCTGTGCAAATTTGAGTGTGGGTTTGTGTGCACTTTGATGATACGATGGCATTACCAAGAGTGCCTAGTGGGTGGTACAGATTGGCACTGGTAGAATTTTTTCACACCAAGGATTTAAGCTTGGTGGGCTACTGAGGGACTGTAGTTGTAAGAACAGAGATTAGGGAGAAGCAGGATTTGGATCCCATTACGCAAAGCTACCAGAGTCCATCTGCCAGGTTAATGACAGCTAGAAGACAGGTGTCTATTTAAGACAGATTCACTGACAATCCAGCAGAAGTCATTGTAGATGTCTGTCGATTTTTCAGTGCTCCGGGTTCCAGAGGACTCTGAATGTTTTTTATAAGTAAGATACGTTGAGACCAGAACAGGTGGAGCAGGGATGGAAAATCTTTGTTTTTGTGTTGCATGACTGTCAGTGGAAGTCCTGCTGGTTGGAGTGCTGAACCATATAATGTTCATCATATTGATCACTGCTGCAGCATACTTAACCATATGGGTTATATCCTGCCAAGGATAACTGTTTCCAGCTTCCAGAGTTTCAGGGCACTTTCCACTTCCCCAAACCATTAGTCAGCTTCAGCTGAGATGATTAAAAAGAGAAATTTGGGAGCCAAGCCCTTCAGAGCTTTACTGTCACCAAAGAGTACATTCCTGTAAGGCTTTTGAGGATTGATGGACGGCTTGTGCTATTCATTTGCTGGGTAGATAAGTTCCCTTTGGAGGAAGAAACCTTCCATTGTTTTTTGTTAACTTATCTGAAGTGGAAAGTATTATTTTAAAACTAAGTGTTTGTGGTTTAATGGACTGTCACAAGACTATACAGTACTTAGATGGGAGCGCTGTTTTTTTCTTGCCAGTTTAAAAGTTATTTAAAGTAACTGAAAAACAAAATTTTTTTGGGAGAAGTTGTGTATATTTTGCTTGTGCAGCTGGGAAAAGTGTTTTTTAATATACATGGTGAAAAAAATATTACTTTTAAAGACTTTTAGTTTTTACTGGCATTTGTTGCTTGTTTTCCCCAGGAAAGAAGCACCATTTTTGTCTTTACCATGGAACAATCTGGCATTCCCATAGTCGGTCCTTTTTCCATCCACAAAAAGAAAAAGCAGTCTAGCAATTTGCATCTTCTCCCCTTGTTCCCTGTGGTATACCACCTATGGTCAGTATGGACCAAGGGGTTAGCCATGTCCTGTGCAGCTGTTGGTGTCCCCTCAGTGGACAAGGGAGAGCCACTCGAGTTGGTCAGGGGAGAGGGACCAGAGAAGGCTTCCCTGTTATGTCAGAATGTTGTGCCCATCCCTGAGGAAGTAGCTGCTACCATTAATACTGTTGGCCCCTTTTTTCCTGTTAAAAAGACACCAAGAACTAAGCGTTATCTCCTCCTCCTCAAATTTCATTAGACATGAGTAATTTACTAGGACTGGCTCATGGTTTAATTCAGGCTATTTAATCTTTCTTATACAGTAGTTGCTGGTAAAAGAACAAGGAATACCTTCATTCCTGAAGAGATTCAAGATTCTGAATCTGGACAGGAGTATGACAGGATAGATGCAGGGTTTTCTTCTCAGATTTTGTATTTGGAGACTGGAGAGCTCAGTTTCTGACTGCTCCTTTGAGAGGTGCTCTTTCTCTGAGATTGTCTCTAGAACGTGACAATGTTTACAGTGAGAGAGCACTGAGATTTCTCAGCCCTTGAAAAAATAATATGAGCTGTTACAGAAGGAATTTCCAGGACTTGCCCCTATTTCTCCAGTTCTGTCAACTTTGTGTGTGTGTTGCTGCCTGCAGTTTTCATGACAGTCAGTTAGCTGAACCTAAAAAGGCGGATAGGATGTATATAGTTCCTCACTCTTAAGTTTTTATACACTCATTCCAAACCTAATCCAGTAGCTGTAGGTTTAGTTAATCCCTTTGCTGCTACTTAATTCCAATCCTAATTTGCCTGTTAAGGAAGAGAAGATTATTAAGTGTATTAACAAATGGAAAGGTTTTCTGGTTGGTACCAACACACAAATATTACCCATTCAGGGAAAGTTGTTTTTTTTTGGTTTTACAATATTTGTGTAAGTTACTATACTATGGCCTTTCTTTACTCCTCTGTCAAGGTTAATTTGTTGGATATTTTAACATGTCTGCCCATGTATCTTTCTCTTTCAATGCATTCTGATGTCAAAATGTTTTTGAAATGGGTTTTGCATAAGAGGCCTCCAAGGAAACGGGTGGTGTGTCTTCGGGATCTTAATTTTGTGAGAAGCTAACACTTGCTCCATTTGAACCAGCTAACCTGTCTGACTTGAGATTCTTATAATGGACAACAGTATTTCTGCTTGCTGTGACCTCTGCAAGAATGGTATCCGAGTTGTAAGCTCTTATGAGTCAACCCTACCTCATTTTTCACAGGGACTGGATTTGGTTAAGAACTTCTCCTTCTTTTATGGCTGAAGTGGTATCCGAGTTTATTTTAAGCCAACTGTCCATCTCCCCATTTTCTTTCCTAAACCCAAAATGAAGTTTAATAATGCAGAATGATTTCTGTAACAGAAATTACCCCTGAAGCTCTCATTGCTTGGATTCCGGTGGTCCGGCCAAAATCAAAAACAATAAATTCAATTGATTTTGTAGTTTCTGAAATAAAGATTTTTCAAAGGAATTTGAGCTAACCTCATCATTTTTACCTAGAAGATAGCTTTGTGAATATACTTGCAGTTCATGAATGTTTTTACTGACCTAAAAAACTGTCTACTTTTATCTAAGCATTTGCCTCCGATGGACGATATTTGGTGCTCATCTGAGCTACATTGATTTCTCCACAGAATCAGTTGAATTTGTTGTTTTTGATTTTAAACCCAAAGATGAGGGAGAAAGCATGCTCTTTACCTCAGATGTCCACAGATAACTCTGGTACTATCTTGATGGAACTAAATCTTTCAGATCTTCTGATCAATTCTTCACTCCTTGTGGAAGGTAAAAAGGGGCAACCTATGTCAAAACAGACTATTTCCAAATGGTTGTCTAAGGCTATTACCTCAAGTTATACTCATCACAACAAAACTATTCCATGCAGGGTCAGTGCCCACTGTACCAGGGCTTGGCTTCATCTATTGCTTTTTGAAAACTGTTGGATTCTAGAAGTATTTAGAAGTTGCTACTTGTTCCTCTGTACATACTTTTACAAAGCACTTTTGAGCTGGATTCCTTCTGTTGATATGGCTTTGACTTTGCATGGATCATTCTCCAGTTGCTCCTGCACTCTTCTCCTTCTAATTCCCAAATGTAGTAAGCTAGGGTAATCTGTCTGTTTAGCTAAGGCTACTGCAACAGAGATCAATATGATGAACATAGTGCAGTTGTGTAAGTAAACTTACCATAATGGTAGATGTTTGAATGATGACTTCTGCAAGAGCTGCTTTCTCCCATACACCCCCTTGTCTTTTGGGGTGTGTTTATGCCAGAGTGTGGTTATTTATTTTTTATTCTTTTTAGCATTGCCCTCTCAGGGCTGAGCCACCTTCTCTCTGCTGTCAGGAAAGCTCTGAAGGGCTTGCCTTTTAGTCAGCTCAGCTCAAACTGGTAGGCAGTTTGGGTGCATTGAAGGTGCCCTGAAACTTTAGAAGCCGGCCAGCTGTTATACCCTTGGCAAGATGTAATCCATATAGCTAAGACTACTACAGCAATGATTATTCGAACACCTTCTGTTGTGGTAAGTTTATTTACATAAATGATAATTTTCCTGCAAGGAGTGGCGAGCCAGAGATGTTGCTTTATTTGTCTGAGGGCCAGGCCATATTTTCTCTGAAGGATTTCTGAACCAGAGTCATTGTATTGTTCTTTTATGGAGGTAGTATAACAATAGGCAGTAAACTAATCTTTGACCTGCATATCAATAATACCATTAGAAACGCACCAAAAATGGGGGGTGCTATATTGACATAAACACTTTATGGAATCAGACACAAAAAGAACACTGGCTACCACATGCATACTATACTATACTTACTATATGGTGTCACTACATTTACTACTCTTCAAACTACATTACGAAATAAACTATAATAAAGTTGCCAAGTTTGCAACAGGATTACCATTCCGCAAACACCATTGCGATACTCACCCTCCTTAACTAGCTCACACTACCCCAGCTAACCTACCAACAACTAGCAATGGCCCACAAAAGCATATATAATTCTGAAATATGTCCCTCAATAAATTCTTACTGCAGCTTTATACACCCGATTGAACTCTCTTTGCTCCGAAAATAAGCATTTATTAACTGCATACAAACCAAACAAAACTGCTGGGAAATCCCTTTAGTCGTATTCTGCAACTAAAATATGGAACACACTACCTTTACACATTAAAACTACCCTAAATTTCAAGAAATTCAAATTTTAAACTAAAACAAGGACTACTCAAGTCAAGTAACTACACATGCTGAAAAACCAGACTAACTACTAGTGACAAATTGTAACTCTACCAGTCCACCTTCCTCCTCCCTCTCTCCAGCCCCCTGCTATCCACTATTCCTCTAATTCACTGTACTCATTTATTCCTTCTATGTACTGTTCTTTCACGTACTCTCTGACTTCATACCATTTCATACCCTACTCTACTTTATCTAATCTTGATCCTCTATTGTGCAAATGCCCACCTCCACTAGATATGTAACTCATTTGCTTTTCCCTTGCTAGCTACCTATCTGTTGTTCCTTGTTATCTGCAATTGCTTCCTGTAAACTGCTCATCTTATTCAGATCAACCTCACACTCGTCTTTTCCTTATTAAATCTTTTATTTCCTTGTGCCACGGACTCTAACTGCCTTTAATATGCAGGGCACAATTCACTGGAATGCTGTGCCTGTGGGTTTGGCTGTAATTCCATCCAGTTTGGCTGTTGTTTTTTTTATCTCCCCTATGATGTGATGATTGTGAGGGATTTTCTCTCCTCCTTTGAGACGGGGTTAGCATTAAAGGACCTGGTACTGCTCCCACCACAGTGGTAGGAACAGAGCTCCCTGCATCCTTACAGTATACAGATGGCCACATCACCTCGGAGGAAAATCTTACTATTTTTTAACACCTTTATTAAATTAAAGCTTAAAACATGGGCAATCATACATTAATATAAAAGAAAGCAAACCATATTAAAATGTTTCCACTTACTTATATTATACATATGTATTCTTTTATATAGCTATCATCAGTCCAATATTATACGCGTTGCTCTATTTTTGCCTTCTTTTAAACCTCACTCATTCTCATGAACATTATTCTGCATGTATTGTTTCCACAATTTCAATTTTCTATGTAATCTGCACCCCCTTCTCTAAAGATTACACTTTCAGTTCTTTTATCTCTGTTAAAAATACTCAGTGTTTCAAATGCAATTTGTTTAGACTTTGATTTCCATTTTCTAGTAATTCCTTTTTTGGTAGCCACCAGAATTAAACTTAAGATGGTCTTCCTATGTCTAGACAATTCACATATTTTTTCCCAGCTAAAAAGAATCCTTTCCTTAGTTATACCCATTTGCTCACCCAATATTTCTGACAGAGTAGTCAGCATGGGATTAAAATCTGCCAGCTCATTACAATCCCAAAACATATGTTTCCAGTTACCTCTTTCTTCCCTCTAACAACCCCAGCCTTTGCCATCTTCTCGAGAAAAAATGAGTTGAAGTTTGCTTGGGGTATAAAAATATGTATGCAAACACTTCCAAACAAAAATCCTAAATCTTTAGACTTTGTGGCATACTTGGAAGCCATACATGTATTCTTCCATTACTCCCTTGTAAATTCCTTATCCAGTCTCTCTTTCTATTCTTCAAAAACAGTCTCTAATCAATTCTTATAGTTATCATGCAGTATATTATACGTCCTACTAATTATCCTTTTTAACAATAGCTTCTGTTCTATATTTCATTTAAAAACTCTACCAGACTAGACGTTTTAGTTAGGATTTCCCATATCCTTTTCTCTTTACCTGTACTCTATCAATCCCTAGTAGGGAAGGCAGTCTCTAGCCTGCAGTCCAGATGTCTTCTTGGCCTCTTCCCATTCTTTTACCTTTCCCTCTCTGTTTATTTCTTCCTAATACTCTGGTTACTTTGCCAGTTTAATTCATTAAATTCCAGACCCCTCTTTTCTGTACCCCTACTTGCAGTCATCCTTAATAGCAAAATCTCCTTTCTCATGTTGGCTGAGTTCGTCGAATACTTGGTGCCACATTTGTGAATTAAATATTCTGTATAGCTGCTGTTTTCTGCAAGGATCTGCATCCAAACTCCCATGCTCTCCTTATTTCTTGAATTTCCCACTGCATCATTCTCCCTTTTCACTTTGAATTATAACTTCATGTATATGAGCTTTAATTGTGTAGATCTGAAATACCACTTTAAATCAGCTAATCCTATACCAGCTTGTTCTGTGGGCAGGATCAACATATCCCACTTAACCATTGCCCTCTTCCCCTCCCAGATAAATGCCTTCACCTCTTTATTATTGTCCACAACTCCTCCTCTGGTTGATAAAAATACGTTTGAATTGTATATGCCTGACCTGTACATAAAACTTAAGGGGCTAAAAACATTTTCACTATTTATGGAAATGGATAGTAAGATACAAATAAGAGCTTCTAGTTGCTCATGTTTTGTATTTTCTATTTAGTCTCATCCCACACATCCTTAGCTGTCATAAAAGAAGCCTTTTTAATCCATACTCGTAAGTACTTCATGTTATTGTGTCCCCATAAATGTGGGTGTTGCTGAACGAGTTCACGGATGGGTACATAATTTGTGGTTGTAGCCTTTTATCTGATGATGTCAGTCTTCATTCTTGACTGATGGGTTCATTTCCGACACCCTCCAAACCGACTCTGCTGTTGTCCATAGCTCATACCAGCCAGAAACTTTCGAGCTAAGGCTCTACCTGCAACATCCCTCTTCTATTACCTCAGATCTCGTTTGCCGCTCTGAAAATTGGTCACGTCAGCTGATACTCTCAGCCAAGTGCTTCATTTAGTTCTTTACTTAGTGCTCTTGGAGTCGGTGGTCATTTTTAATGCATCCAGTGTCTCATCCAATCCTAATAATGAATCCCTGCAAAAAGGATTTATCGTGGTGGATGAAGCCAGAAGAAAATCTTTGAGGCTGCAGCTTTACTCCCTCTCTGCCCAAAGCCATAGTGACCATGGACACTTCCCAGATGGGGTGGGGCATTGTCTGGGGAAGACTGTTCAAGGCACTTGGTCCCCTCAAGAGTCCACTCTGCATATCAACATCCTAGAATTGAGGGTAGTGCTTTTAGTGTTGCAAGCGTTCCAGTCTGTTTTTCCTTCGGGGACAATTGCAATTCAGTCAGACAACATGTCGGTGGTGCGGTATATCAACAAACAGGGGGACCAGATCTTACCCACTGTGTCGGGAAGCCCTAAGAATTTGGCAATGGGCTATTGCTTCCAACCACTTTCTGGTAGCAACCCATATCCTGGGGAAATCCAGCCTGATTGCGGACAAGTTGAACAGATGCATTTTCCTGCCTTACGAGTGGTCTCTCAACCACAAGATAGAGATGAAATATTTTGTCACTGGGGCCAGTCATGCTGCAATTTGTTCATCTTCCTGATACAGCAAATGCAGCAGTTACTTTGCCCTAATTCTCCCTGTGGGGGAATCCCAAGAGACGGACTTTTCCTCGATTGGCCTCTGGGTCGACTTTGTACCTTTCCCCCTCTCCCACAGATTCCCCAGTTTTTGAGGAAAGCCCAAAGATTGAGAAGCAGAGTAATTCTTATTGCACCCTATTGGCCCTTCCAAGTCTGGTTCCCTTTTCTTTGTCCTCATCTGGTTTACTGCCTTTGGATTCTGGACCCAGCTCCTGACCTGCTATCTCACCCTCTGGGCTTGGTGCATCCCATTCTCCAAAATCTCAAGCTGATGGCTTGGTATCCCCAATTCCAGTAGTTGCCAGGCAAAAGAACTTATCCTCTTCAGTACAAAGGATTCTTCTGGCTTCCCATAAACTGTCCACCAGAAAGCTTTACCAAAGCAAATGGAAAAGATTTTCAATTTCGTCAACATAGATCCCTTCTCAGCGTGTTGATTTATTTAGCGACTTTATTTGAATCAGGAGCCTCTGCTTCCATAATTAAGGTTCATTTCTAATTTTCATGATGGACTTGATGATCATTCCTTGATGTCTCACCGTTTATGCAAAATCTTTCTTAAAGGCAGTGCCATGGGAGTTGACCGTGGTCTTACAAAGCCTAGTTCAACAGCCATTTGAGCCAGCAGCTACTTGCAACCTCAAGTTTTTTTCTTGGAAAACCATCTTCTTAGTAGCTATCACATCTGCTAGAAGAATTTCTGAGTTACAAGCTTTATGCGTGAAATATCCCTACATCATTTTTCACAAGGAGAGAGTCTCACTAAGAACCAACCTGTCCCTCCTCCCCAAAGTGGTATCAGAATCTAATATTAACCAGTCTATAGACTTGCCAGTTTTCTTTCCAAAATTTTCAAACAAAGGTGAATACTTTTTACATTTGCTGGATGTCCACAGACCGTTACGTTTTTACCTGGACAGGACAAAATCTTTTAGAAAATCAGACCAGTTATTTCTGTCCTTTTCAGGCCCCAGATTGGGCAAACCTGTTTCAAAGGTTACCTTATCAAAATGGCTCAGAGACTGTTACCTTTGTCCACAATCAAAATAAATGCAAACTTCCTACTACAGTTATGGTGCATTCTACCAGATCTTTCTACTTCAGTGGTCTTTCATTCTAAGGCCTCTGTGGAAGAAATATGTGCAGCTGCAACATGTGCTACTCCTCATACCTTTATCAGTTATTACATATTAGACAAGATCTCCAGGGGGAAGAGAATCCTTTGATTCTGTGGTACTCTGGAACATCCTTCCTTAGGACCACCCAGGTTCAAAAGTAGCTGGGGACTCTGTCACATCAGTCAAGAATGAATGAAGATTGACAACATCAGATAAAGAAGTTGTGTCCTTACCATAACGCTCCATCTGTGTTGAGATCTTCCTTCGTTTTTGACATCCCACCCTCCTGCCTCCTGCAAGAGACTTCTGGAGGATCAGACCTTGTCCTGGGATGCTATAGGGTTATACCTTACACAGGGCTTTGTATTTTCTCTACTTCTCTGCAAACTCAATCTGAGGAAATGAAAGTGGGGTATTGTGGGTAAAGCCTTAGCTCGAGAGTTTTTGTCTGGTGTGAGGTATGTACAATGGCTAAGTCAGTTTCAAGGGGTCGGAACCGAGCCCATCAGTCAAGAATGAATGAAGACTGACAACACAGATGGAACGTTATGGTAAGGACATAACTTCTTTTTTTAATTTCCACAACAGTGAGATGTCCTTTTCTGTATTTGTGAGGTGCAAAATATCATCTGAAAATAAAGCCAACTTTTATTATTATACCAATTATATCCTTGAATTTCGGAGTCTCTTAATTTCCTTGCCATTGGATCTAAATATGAAGCAAATAACAAAAGGAGAAAGAAGAGACACCCCAGACTGGTGCTTTTTATACATAATTTATCAGAGAGGAACCCTCCTACTTTAATTTTTGCCTCTGATCCTTCATATATCCTCCTAATTGACCTTATCATTCTATCAGGGAATGCAAATTATTCCATTGCCCTACTCATAAAATCCCACCTTACTCTGAATGCTTTGTATGTACCCACCAACAACAGCAGTATTTTCTTACATTCTGCTTCCCTCTAGATTATCTTAGTTCTATTAATGTTGTCAAATGTTTTTGCCTTCTCTCCACAAAACCACACTGATCCATATCTATCAGTTTTGGCAACACCTTTACCATTCATTGAGTTAGTATAGACATATGCACTTTATAAATGTTGTTGTTGTGTCTTTCGGCTTTTCCTAGTTAGACGTCGCCACAGCGGAACTCCGGTCCTCTAATGATTGGCAGTGGATTTTTACATGCCGAGTTGCCAGCCCTGATGCACAACCTTCAACGAAGGCATGCCCATTCACACGTCTCCACACAGAAGATGCTCTAGCTGAGAATCGAACAGGACAACGTCTTACTATGAGACGACAACACTACCGCAGCACCACCACCGTTAAAATGGGTCTGTATGAAGCCTGGTCTGATGGGTCATAGATTTACCATCATTAGGTATTAAAGCTACTACAACTTTCTTCCAGTATGTTAATTGTCCTCCTTTTAAAATACTGTTAACTCATTCAAGCCTAAAACTCCTTTTTTGTGCATTTCCAATTCACAGCCATAGCTCCTTATGGCATCCGGACTTCTTTTGGGTCTGGCTTTTTTAACTAAGCTATTTGCCAGCTGATAATAGGCAGTATTAGAAAGTAAAAGAGTTAACAAAATGACACTAAGATTGTTAATCTAGGATATAATGCAGTTTAGAAATTACCCACTATTTGTCACTTGTTAACGTTCATATTTTCATAACTTTGAGCTGTAGATATTATTTAGTGGCATGGCATGATATGTCATGGGGGGGGGGTTTATTGTTAGTGTCAGTTTATATCGCACTGTACCTGAGATATTGCTAGTTTGTTTTAGAATTACTAACAATATTTCCATATGTACTTAATACTTGGAAAAACCAAGTGACTTTCAATCTGTTGCATCTTAGATATTCTATCTTTGATATTTACGCTGTAAGTTGCACATCTTTAGATATATTCAGTTTTATTTTATTTGTTAATATACAGTTAAGACTTCAGCCGTGGCTCGTGTGATAACTGCTGTGATCTGTAGTGTACAAGACTAGATAGGTAGGGGTTCTAATCTCATTCCAGGCCACTTGGTGCGTGCGTGCATATTCCTGCAAAACAACTGAGAATCCCTCATTGACTACCAAACTGCAATAGTGCTGCACTTTCAGGCGGCAGCGGTAGTGCAGTGGTTAGCATTGTTGCCTCACAGCAAGAGGTTCTCTGGTTCAATTCTTGGCTGGAGTGCCTTGTGTGCAGAGTCTGCATGTCCTCCCTGCAATCTTGTGGGTTTCCTCTGGGTACTCTGGTTTCCTCCCACATTCCAAAGACATGCAGTAGGTGGTTGGACACACTAAATTGGCCATAGGTGTGAGTGCGTGTGCGAGTGAGTGGTACAGATGAACTACCGAGGCAGGGCTAGCCACCTGGCGATGGAAACCTTGGCTCGAGATGATTGTCACTGTTGCAGTGACACCCCGACCCCATGTGCAAAAATGAGAAAAGCAGTTGATGTATAGATACAATTAAGCATATATTTTTGTAAATTTGTCAATAAACGTGCATTCATAGAGGATTAATTTCTTACTAATATAACTATTTGTGCAGTTTTAATAGCCTTTATTCACAAATTGTGTATTTTATGCTTTTTTAAGTTTATTTTTGAGAAAATGCTCAGGAATGCAAGCTGTGTGTAGGCTGCTAGAGGTGTGACACCACATAGGTGCTAATTAGTTAAACAGAACCTTCCAATTCTTTATCATTCTCTTCCATCCTAACTTCCACTGGAATGCCATCTGTTCCTGGAGAGTTTCCTTTATTTAGTTATACAACATTTTGTATTTTCTCTGTTAATTGTTGGGCTTCATCTACCACTAACCTTGGCATATTTAAGTGTTTCATATATTTCCATTTGTGCTGTTGCTTGATTTCCACATTTCTTTGCTGTATACAAATTTTCATAAAATTTCCAGTGTATCTGTAATACCTGTACATGATCTCTGGTCATTTTTCTTGTTATAGGTTACCTAGGTTTGACAACTCTTTCTAAAACCAATGAGACTTCTTTATTGTAAGTTCCAGACATAAGCACTTTCACAGTCAAATTGGCTGCTTCTTCAAATGTCAATCTTTCTACTTTCTTTTGTCTTAGTTGTGCTAAACATTTTTTTCTGTTCAGGAATCATTATCCAATATTGATTAACAGCAATATTTCTGTATTTATTTATTTATTTTACATTTGTTGAATGGGACTGTCCCGACTGTCTGAGCTCAAGCCCTTTTTCAGTGGAGGCCCGGGAAGAAAAGCTCCAAAATGTGCAAAGAAAGCATTCACATAACAATAGAAATATTTAAGAAGTTACAAGTCATCAGTTGTAGACAAAAATTTAAAACAATACCATAAACAAAGGGATGATCAATGGTTAAAGTATAGTAAGTAATATTTTATAGTTTAGATAAGTTAATCTAAGGTTCAGTAAGCAGAATATAGCAATAGCTAAGGAGGTCACATATAAAGTTTGCTAATTTAAGGTTCAGCTGGCTGAGTATGAGTAAGGCATAGGAAGTTGCATAGAAAACATAGGATGCAAGTTGTTCATACTAAGTATTGTGAAATTAAGTTAGAGTGTACTATGTTTAGCGCTTGCAGTTACACCTCTTCTTGTTCTGTGAGATTCCTCTTATTCTGCAGTACTTTAACTATTGCCAACACCTCTAAATAATTTAAATTACTTCTTAACCATACCTCTTTTTCTTTTATTTCTACCCTATTTTAAAACTCTATTTTCATTTTATCCCATGCATTAACTATAAATTCTGAAGAAATTTCTGTCTTCTCTAATACCTCAAATAATTTCCACTACCCATTTCTTAAATTCCTCCCTTTTTAACAAGTTGGAGAAACTGGATAAACCAGGAAGAGAAAAAATCCCAGACACCCAGGACTGGAGAAAGTACATAAGAGCCAGAAGAGAAAGAGGAACCTCAAACACTTAGATAAAAGATTAAGTTAGGGTTAAGAAAAAAAATGACCCATTGTTTCTGATTTAGTGGAAAGTAGGGAAGAATTTTTAAAGCATTGGTGTGAGGTACCTTCCCTTGTAGAGGAGTGAGAGATGGACCGTGATTCTTGCTTTAATAGAAAAAGAAGCTAAACCTTCTACGTCTAAAGTTACAACTGATGTTCAATCTGTCCAAGCTGCCAATAAGTTGCCCACACTTTGAGGACCAACGGGAGGATAAGAGTTTAAGATGGGTCCTACAAGACATATCACAGGTAATGGAGGTGGATTCCTCCTTGCAGCCACCACTGGCTTACGCATACTTTGAAGTTAAGAGTAATCTACTTTGTAGGAGAGCATGAAGATACATGACAGCTGCTGGCCCCAAACCCTTCAGGACAACTTTAATGAAAATGGTCCACAGTTGTGTTAGGAGACTGCTTAGACATAAACAAGGTGAAGGCAAGGGTCCTAATCCAATTCTGTTGGTCAGGCATAATGAAAGAAATAAAAACTTTTGTGCCAGCTGCCCTGAATGTCTAGACAGCGTCAAACTTGTGTGATTTAAAAGCCTGTTAGTGCCAGTAACTGAGGGTCCTGTTGAAAGAATAGCCATGGACACTGTAAATCTCTTAATTAGGTCTATTAATGGACACCAGTGCATACTAGTAATAGTTAATTATTCCACCAGTTTTTTAAGACCATACCTCTCAGGAAATCCAACTATGAGTCTTTTGCTAAGAAGCTAGTGTTATATTCATAGCTAGGCATACTTAAGGAGATCTTGACCAACCAAGTAATCCCATTTATGTAAAGGATTTTGAGGCATCTCTGACAGAGATTTCAGTCAAAACAACTTAGAACTTTTGTTTACCATTCTCAGACCAGTGGCTGATGGAAAGGCTCCATAATTGTACAGCCTGATAGAAAGAACTGGGACTAATTATGTTGTTTTCTGTAAAAGAGGTACCATAATCCCCCACAGGATACTCAGTTCCTTTGAGGTTTTTGTATTGTAGACATCCTGTATAGATGATGGATTTTTGTGACGGAAACTTGGGAAGAGGAGGAAACCCTTTTTACAACTGTACTTGAATATTATGAAAGTTTACAAGACACAATGGGAGTATTAAGGCCTGTTGCTTGGGACCACCTTGAAGGAGCTCAAGTTTGTCATCAAGGAGTGTAAACAGAAATACCCGGAACCGGGAGTTCAGGTAATGGATTTGGTCTTGGCTGTGGTTCCCACTAGTAAGGATAAGTTCCTGGCCAAATGTCAGGGACCATTTGGACTTGTTGAGAAACGTAATGAGGTGAATTATAGGGCAAGACATAAGGAAAAGATGCCCTGCATAGATTTGCACACAGATGTACTAAAATCCTGGAAAGAATATCGGGTCAGTATGGTTGGTGCAGTGTGTGGTTCTGATTTACCCTATAAGGAACAATTGGAACTGTTGTTTATGTCTCTGGTAGTAATGGAGGACATCTACTCTAAATTGCAGAAATGGGGTTCAAGAATTTCTCTTAAGAAATTGAGATATATTTTCTGAGATACCTGGGGAGAGCCTCCTTTATTACACATCACATAGCAACCATTCAGGATATAAGCTGATTGTGAAAATCCTGTAAGCAGGCCATACAAAAAGAAAACTTAGTGTAAATATATTGCTACTTAGAATGGAGTGTTTGTTTCTCTTAGTGTGTGCATGCATGTATACAATTATCTGAAGTAGTTAACTTCATTTTATCTGCAACCTGTGGGTATACGGATCCGTATCGGATCCGAGCCTGCAACTTTTTTCTAGTGTCTGCTCCAAGCTCCTCCCCTTACCCATAATGCCCTACCATCTCCTATCTTCCCCGAGATCTCATTTGCCGCGCCAGTAGTGTGCATCGTGGTCTCCTTTGCTCTGAGCTCAGGGATAGTAAGTAGAATTTTTTTGCTGATATCTAGGTGTGCTTGACTAGGATTTCCTTCCGCCCCTTCTGTAGTATCGCGTTTGGTTGTTGGTGTAAAAAAAAAAAAAAACTTTTTTGTATAGAGTAATAGTTAGGCCTGCCCTTCCCCTGCCTGTGTGTGTGGTTTTTGGAAAGGTAGTGCTTGTACCTTGGAGTGCAGGACTATGGCTGACCAGCCAAAGCCTGTGTTCAAAAAATGTACAGAGTGTGGCCATAAGCTTTCCCCGGCCGATGGTCACACTCTGTGTGTGTTATGCTTAGGAGTGGCACATTTGTCCACTCAATGTGCTGTCTGTTCAGGTTTCAACCCTAGGGCCCTTAGGGATCGTAAGGCCAAGCTAGTTGCCAAATGCCTTCTCCCTGCTGCCATACTGGAATTTGCCTCAGCATCGGTCACTGTTGTACCACCTTCCACCCAGACAGGGACTCAACCTCCCTCTTCGTCTGGCGATGGGTCTTCAGAGGACAGATCTTCAGTCAGCGAGCCTGACAAAGATAAGGAAAAAGAAAGAGAGAAAGAAAAGGAAAGGCGCAGAGATGAAAGGGAGAAAAAGGACAGGCATCGTAAGAGGTCCCCAGACAGGGAGCTCTTTCTCAGCCCCCCCATCTAAGACCATGAGGCCTGTTTCTCGACGGCTCCAGTCTCCTCATTTCTCACCGGAGCCGTTGGAACATTCGGACCCGAGGCCCTCCTCCCCACTGCGCAGAACAGCCAGATCCGAGTCAGTGGCCTCTTCGAGGTCGACTCGGAGCCTATCGGACATGGATATGGACAGGATGATGCGGTGATTTATTCAGACCCAAATTCAGATGGGAGTCTTGCCAGGTCCCTCTCCCTTTGGAGGGGTGACCTCCATGCCTCTTTTCCGCCCTAGCTCTCCTTCCCCAATCCGTGCTTCAGGGCTCTTGGATCCAAGGTTTTTTGGAGCTGGTTCCTCCAACCTCGACTCTGGCTGTTACCTTGAGTTCCTCGGATCCGACTTGTTCGGAGCCGAGTGACTCTTGGAACCGTGGACAGGGAGTTGGACCCGGGGGAACGGATTCTTCGGCTCCGACCTTTTAGGATCCGATCCGTTCCCTCGGACCTCAGGCTACCCTGTCTTCGGCTCCGGTCCCCGCTTCAGATCCGGGGAGGGCTTCTCCCTCTGCCTTCGAAGTGGTGGAGAGGGTTCTCTCCCAGGGATTGAGACCCCAGCCCATCCCCTTGGATACCAGCCAGGATCCCCTGGATTTGGCGACGACTCCATTCATCCTGTCTCAGGGACAGCCTGTGCCGGAGGATCCCCAGGTCATTTTCCCCGAGGAAACCCCTGCGGCTCGCAGATCCCTTTCTGAAAGTCCCACTGAAGAGGGTCACCATAAGCGCAAGTGCAAAAGGAGGCACTTGGACTCCCCTGAGTCCCTCACTACTGACACTGACTTAGATGAAGGAGAAGGTTCCCCCAGGTCACCTCCCGAAAACCTTCTGGGGATGAGTCAGTGTTCCTGGAGACCTTTGGCACGGGCCCATCTACTTCCTGGGTGTCCCCACCAGCAGACCCCTTGGTGGACCTCATCACCACGAGGGCTTGGAAGGAGCCCGACACCGTAGACCCCATCCCCAAACATCCTGACAAGGTTTTATCTCCCCCTTCTGACAGACAACCCTGGTCGAAAGGAGCCCCAGTTGATGCTATGTTGGTCGCAGTGGCCACAAAGAAGGAACTAGCACAGAAGAGTTCCTTAGTCCACCCTTCAGACAAGGAGTTCAGGTCGGTGGATAGGTTTGGGAAGCGCGTATATCCTCAGCGACTTTTTCTATCCGTGCGCTGAATTATTTGGCACGTGATTTGGCTTCAGCGAGACCTTGCTTCGGAATTCGCTGTGTCACCCCCCAGAGTCTTTATCGCCGGAGGACAAAGAGCTGTTCTCGGTGAAAATATCTACTCTGAAGTCTGTCTCAAACACATCTATGTGGCTACTTTCCCATGCCACGGAAGGAGCAGCTAGGGCGGCTGGGACAAGGCGTCGTTTATCAACGCTCCCTACGACGGTTCTTCCCTTTTTGGAAAGAGAGTATGTGACACACTTGTCCAGAGTGAAAAGGACGGAAAGACTTTGTCTGCCATCGGAGTCCACTTTTCTCACCCTCAGCGGTCCTTCTCTAGGAATCAAGGAGGGCAGAAGAAGATGTAGTTCCGAAAATCTCAGTTGGCGTCAGGGTACTAGTGCTCGCACCATGACGGCGTCATTTCCTCTTTCTTGCGCATGGTCGATGCAGAAGCAATTTCGCGAGTGCAGGTTGTTTTCCTGTGATTCTCAGGACAGCTATTCCCCCAGAGGCAGAGGGAGTCCCAGGAATTTCGGGTCTAGGGAACCCTTCTCTGATAGACCCGGTCAGCAACCCTGAGGGGTTGCACGACTGTCCTGCTCTGGAGGCAGTCTGGAGACGATTGTCCTTACACCCAGCGGCATGGGAGTCCATTACGACAGATCGCTGGGTTCTTCGGATAATATCCAGAGGTTACTCTATTCCTTTCGTTGCCACTCCAAATATTACAAAACACCTCCCGGATGTTCCACCCACTCACAGGGAGCCCGCAGCTCTAGAAGTTTCAAAGCTGCTTCTCAGACGAGCCATCGAAAAGGTCCCCCCTGATCAGTCCGCATTAGGCGTCTACTCAAGGTTCTTATTGGTGCCAAAAAGATGGGGGACCTCAGGCTCATTCTAGACCTGTCAACATTAAACCTGTCCGTAGCCAAACAGAAATTCCGGATGGTCACCCTACAGTCCATTCTACCTTCTCTACGAGAGTGTGACTGGATGTGCTCGTTAGCCCTTCAGGATGCTTACTACCACATCAAAATACACAGAAGCTCCAGGAGGTTTCTGTGCTTCCGGCTGGGAGCCAGTCATTTTCAGTTCAGAGCCCTACCCTTTGGTCTCACCACAGCCCCCAGGGTGTTCACCAAGGTAATGGCAGTTGTAGCGGCTCACCTGAGGCTTCAAGGTATTCAGGTGTTTCCATACCTGGACGACTGGCTCTTCGCTGCGCCCAACAAGCATCACTTATGTCTGGCCCGAGATTATTTCATTCGGTTAGCAGAGCTACTGGGAATTACAGTCAATGTTCACAAATCCCATTTGCAACCAGTGCAAGTTCTAGACTACATTGGGGCATGGTTAGACACTTTGCAGATGAAGGTATTCCTAACTCCAGACAGGATTCTACATCTCAGGTGCCACATAGCTCAGGTAGCGAACTCCAAGACTTCAAAGGTGAGCGAGGTTCTCCGGGCTCTATGGCTGCCTCCATATCTATTCTCCCTTGTGCGCACCTTCACATGCGGGTTCTTCAATGGACTGTGGCTGTTCAGTGATCTTGGCTAGACCTGCCCATGGAATTTCTGATCAATATCAGTCACGTCTGCAGGACATCTCTTCTTTGGTGGTTAACTTCACCAGAGATATTAAAAGGTCACCCCTTTGCGTCACCTCCAGTCAAAACCACAGTGACCACGGACGCCTCCCAACTCTGGTGGGGGGGACGACACTGTTCGGGAAGGACAGTCCAAGGCATGTGGTCCCAAGCAGAGACCAAATTGCACATAAATGCTCTAGAGATGAGGGCAATGCTTTTAGTGTTGGAAGCCTTTCACACAGTCCTCCCTCTCGGATTGATTGCAATTCAGTCAGACATGTCTGTTGTGTGGTATATCAACAAGCAGGGGGGAACCAGATCCTACCCTCTATGCCGCGAGGCCATGAGAATGTGGGGGGACACTGTTCGGGAAGGACAGTCCAAGGCACGTGGTCCCAAGCAGAGACCAATTTGCACATAAATGTTCTAGAGATGAGGGCAATGCTTTTAGTGTTGGAAGCCTTTCACACAGTCCTCCCTCTCGGATTGATTGCAATTCAGTCAGACATGTCGGTTTTGTGGTATATCAACAAGCAGGGGGGAACCAGATCCTACCCTCTATGCCGCGAGGCCATGAGAATGTGGGAATGGGCGATTTCCACCAGTCTGTTTCTGATAGCAACGCACATCCCGGGGCACTCCAACATTTTAGCCTGACAGATTGAGTCAGGCCATTCTGTTGCCTTACGAGTGGTCTCTGAAACAGTCAGTAGCAGAGGAGATTTTCCTTGCATGGGGTCAGCCTTGCTGCGATCTCTTCGCATCTCCTTCCAACGTGAAGTGCAGTGAGTTCTTCGCTCTGATTCCCTCACCAGGGAAGTCCCCAGAGACGCTCTAGTCCATGCTTGGCCCCCCAGGCTTCTGTATGCTTATCCACCTTTACCTCTCATTCCGAAATTTCTTCAGAAAGCTTGCCGCCTACGGTGCAAAGTGATCCTCATTGTCCCGTTCTGGCCTCGTCAGGTTTGGTTCCCATTCCTTTGCTCTCATCTCTTAGCTCCCCCATGGGTTCTGGATCCCTGCCCGGATCTAATTTCCCGTCTGTCGAGGACACGTCTGCCTGATCTGGGCAGCCTCAAGCTAACAGTTTGGTTGCTCCAGTTCCGATAATTGCCAGGACTCCCGGTCTTTCATCCCAGGTAAAATCCATTCTGGTGGCCTCTCTTAAAGACTCCACTAGGAAACTTTATTGCAGTAAATGGAAGCGTTTTTCCATTTGGACCTCACAGAGAAAAATAGATCCCTTTACAGCCCCTGTTCCAGCGGTGTTGGACTTCCTGTCTGGTATCTTTCAGCAAGGAGCTAGTTCCTCCACAGTGAAAGTACAATTGGCAGACATTTTCCAGTTTTCACGTTGGTGAAGACAACATGGCTTTAGCCTCCACTAGGCTGTGTAAGGCTTTTCTTAAAGGTACTTTTCTGTTACGGCCCCCTGTCAAGGATTCTGTACCTCCTTGGGACCTTACTTTTGTTTTACAGGCATTGGTGGCTCCTACTTTTGAACCTGCAGCTTCGGTGGACTTAAAATTTTTATCCTGGAAGACAGCTTTCCTAGTCGCCATCACATCGGCTAGGAGAGTTTCTGACCTTCAGGCTCTGTCTGCCAAGCCTCCGTATTTGGTCTTCCATAAGGATAGGGTCTCCCTCCGTACTAACCCTTCCTTCTTACCTAAAGTGGCATGTGAAGCAAACATAAACCAGTCCATTAATCTGCCCGTTTTCTTTCCTAACTTCCAAAATAAAGGTGAATACAAACTCCATTTGTTAGATGTTCATAGAGAACTTCATTTTTATCTACATAGAACGAAGTCTTTCCGCAAGACTGACGAATTGTTTGTTTCCTTTTCCAAAGCGTTTATGGGAAAAGCTATTTCTAAAGTTTCTTTAGCCAGGTGGATCACTCCTTGCATTTCGCATGCCTACAAAGCAAAACGTTTATCATCTCCTGGTATAGTTAAGGCTCGCTCTACCAGGTCCATGGCAACTTCTGCTGCTTTTTGGTCCAGGGTACCTTTGGATGATATTTGTGCAGCAGCGACATGGGCCAATTCACATACCTTCATTTCTCATTACAAATTGGATCTGATTTCGAGGGGTAGAGCATCCTTTGGCTCTGCGGTGCTCAGGAATATCTTTCCATAAGGGCCTCCCAGGATCGGAGTAGCTGGGGACTCTCCCACAGGTTGCAGATAAAATTAAGTTAACTACTTCAGATAAAGAAGTAATGTACTCACCATAACGTTCCATCTGATTAGTTATACTTTATTTTTCTGCAACATTCCCTCCCTCCGTCCCTTGGACCTTATCCTGTTTTCAGGGTTGGTTTATTGGGTTGAGTTGCATATATATTGTTAGTTGCAGCAAACTTGATCTGAGGGAAGATAGGAGATGGTAGGGCATTATGGGTAAGGGGAGGAGCTCGGAGCAGATGCTAGAAAAAAGTTGCCGGCTCTGATCCGATACAGATCCGTATACCCACAGGTTGCAGAAAAATGAAGTATAACTACTCAGATGTAACGTTATGGTGAGTACATAACTTATTTTTTATGTATGCTTAGTGTAACACTGTGGGTACTGATTTCTTATAGTGTAATGGATCAGAAAGCTTCCAGCTTTAAGAAGTGCTCAAAATGTCAGAATAAAATGACCCCACAAGACCCCCATGGGTTATGCGTGGTCTCTTTGGGGGTGGGGTAGCACATCTTAATGCCTCATATGACGGCTGTGCTGCCTTTTGACTCAGAGCCCTATCAGACAAGAGGAATAAACTTATCCTTAAAGGGCTCCTTCCTTTAGATCTGGAGCCTGACAAAACTAAGAAATCTTTGGATAAAGCTTCAAAAGCCAATTATTCGAAGCTGAGGAAGCATCCATCTGAGTGTTTGCACTCAGTTTTACCTCCCGAAGTCTGTGAAACTCTAAGAATATGTGGCCCAAACTCTAACTTGTATCCCACTTCCAGATCCAGTGCAACTGGTTCCTGCTACTGTTCAAGACTGTCCCAAAAGAGTGAAGAAGCCTGCCTGTAAACATTTTTCGGCCCTGTCTACAAGGTCTTTTAAATCTTTCAAAAGTACCTCCAAAATCAATTCGGAGCGTGCGTTGCAGATGTTTCAGACCTCTTATTGAGATGGGGGTCACTGTGACTCCATCGGCTGTGAGGCCGATTGGATCCGTACACTTCATCCCAGTCTAGGCTTCATCACCAGTTCATGCTTTGGCTGTGGTCACCTTTGGATCTGTTTGGTCACCTGCATCCTATCTCTAGAGAGTTGTTGATCCAGGTTTCATCGGCTCTGGGGTTTTTGAGTTTGACTCAGCCGTCTGTGTTGTGTTTGGACCCCATGATGGAGTCTCAGAGCCGAGGGAGCAGTTTTATTGGAGACGTCTGCCTTTGAGTCCTTTACTCTGACCCCCTCCTTTGAGCCAACCAGTCAGTCCAATTAGAGGATTCCACCCAGGTCATTTGCCCTCTCTCTATTTAGGGGGTTTGATCATGCCCCAGGTGTGGTTTCTTCAGATCCCACCAAGGCTGGTGTAGCTTTTCAAGTGTTGGGGAGGATCATCTTGCCCCACAAGGTGGATACTTAGGGTTCTATAACTACAGTTCTACCCTATGACCCACGGTGTCTGAGTTTGTCTTCTCAACAGGCATCATCTGGGCAGATTTGTTCCATAGATCCTAAATCTACTGTGTTACCATAGAAAGATTCCTTGGAAGAATCAGGAGCATCATCCCCTGAACTGCCTAAGAAGAAGCCATGCAAGAGGAAGCACGTTGACTCACTTAATGAGTGTTGTCACTTCTGATACTGATTTGGATGATTGAGAGGGCTTCCCACAATCCCCTCTCAAGGATGTGTCCTTTGGAGAGATCCTGGAGCTCATAAGGCCGAGGGAATCCTGACCAACCCAACCTCCCTCTCAGAATGAAGCAGTACTATTTGAGGCATACGGAACGACCCCTTCTACAACCTGGGTGTTCCCTTCAGTTGTCAAAATCGTTGTGTTAGCAGTGAGAATATCATGGCAGGAACACTACATGTGTGAGTTAGTCCCCAGGAAGCTGGATAAGATACTTCTTCCCCCAAGGACAAATTCTTCTGGGCAAAAACTCTTCCAGTGGACTCCATTATAATTGCAGCAGTCACCAAAAAAGAGTTGTCAGAAGAATCCTGATTTATCCATCTGCCCAAAAAGGAGTCTTGGGCTATGAATATTCTATCTTATGCTTCTGGTCTTGGGCTATGAATATTCTAGCTTATACTTCCAGTTCCTTTGTGATCCAAGCCATGAAAAATGCATCTCATATGATCAGGTTCTAGAGGGATCTCGCTCAGGAAGTCTTATCCACTCTGAAGAACCCCATTACATCACAGCCACAGAAGCAACTTCATGCCACTCCCATCGACAGTGCCCAGTATCATCAACCTGTCCATGAGCCTAAAGCATAACACAGCATATGGAGCAGGGAAAGCACCTGGTGCAGGCATCATCACGGGCTGTCACAATTGGCTGTCTGACTTTGCAGACAACTTTGAAGTATCCTTTACAAATACCCCCTTCAAAGGAACCCCTATTTGGTTCTACAGTCAAGGAAAGCATGCAGAAGAGTGAGCAGGATGGCAAGACCTTCTGTGCCATAAGACTGAAATTCAGGACAACCCAGCACACCTTCAGTTAGAACCAAAATGGTGCTTGATTGCTCTGGTTTCATAAGTCACATCATCATCATTCCTCTTCTGACAGAGGTGACCACTTAAATGGACATAGGCCCAGAGGCCAAAGAGGTCCATAGCACAAGGGTTTCTGTGAACCCTTCATCAATAGGCTACCTCAGAATCCTTGGTTTGCCTGACTGCTCCACTCAAGCGGTAGTTTGAGGAATGCATATCCCCTACCCTTGCTTCACCATCATGCGAGTCAGATGGGTAAGGAGGATAATGTCTAGAGGTTATTGAATTCCATTTTTGGAGTTTCTCCCCGCCCTACCAGATGTTCTTCATCTCACATGGCTGCAGTCATAACGTATGGGTAGTCCGCTGTCCTCGGTCGGCCCGAATACCAAAGTATTAGGCTGACGTCGGTCATGGGCGCTCAGATCTGACGTCAGAGCGTCAAGGTATTAAAGCGCATGACCGACGTCATTTCCTCAGTCTTTTTTGCCGCATGGTCCGATGCAGAAGCAGCGTTTGCAAGTGCCGTTCGGCGTTCTGAAATTTTCGTATTCTGAGTTTCAGACCGAAACCAAGTTGGGCTAAGTACCCCGTTGGGGAATATTTTTGATGTTCTTCATCTCACATTGCTGCAGTCCTTACTTATGGGTAGTCCGCTGTCCTCGGTCGGCCCGAATACCAAAGTATTAGGCTGACGTCGGTCATGGGCGCACAGCCCTGACATCAGAGCGTCAGGGTATAAAAGCGCATGACCGACGTCATATCCTCAGTCTTTTTTGCCGCATGGTCCGATGCAGAAGCAGCGTTGCAAGTGCCGCTCGCTTTCTGAAATTTTTCGTTTTGGAGTTTCAGACATACCAAGTTGGCTAAGTACCCGTTGGGGAGCATTTTTGTTTTTTCTTGCCTCAGTTATTTACCGGATGTCAGAAAAAGTGAATAATTGTATTTCTTGTGGGAAGCAGATACCGCATAGGGATTACCACTCGCTTTGTATCCCTTGCTTGGGACCGAGCACGACGTAGTTGGGTGTCGGTTTTGTGCTAGGTTTAATAAGCGCACTATTAAGAGAAGGCTAGATTGCGCTAGGTTAGTCTTTGGCAAACGGTGTAATTATAATATGCCGTCGGATCCTCCGACGCCGCTTCTGAAGAAGCGAAAGACAAATCTGTAAAGCCTAGGCAGGATGATTCGTCCATTTTGGACGCCGGTCCTTTAGAGACTGCAGTGGAACTGGTGGATCCGGCTGAAGTTTCTGTTGAGTCTCAGGGGGAAACCTTGATTTTACAGGATGTGGCCTCACAGGAGTCAGGTCAGGCTGAAGGGGCCTCTCAGGTTACTATTCTCCCTTCTTTGCCTAAGGGAGTTAGGCCTTCTGCTACTGTTTCTAGGGCTCCTTCTAAGGGCAGGTCTGTTTTGCCTTCTTCTGGAGTTAGTTCTGGTTCTTCAGGGTCTGTACCTAAGAAGCATATGCTTAAAATGGCAGAAGATTTGATTACTTTAATTAGAGGTTCCATGCCCCCTCCTGATAAGAGGCCCAGGGTAGAGCCAGAGTTGGAAATTTTGGAGCAGGCCTCAGATGATTCTGAGTCTTCGGCTGAAGATATTCAAGATTTTCCTCCTTATTCGGATTCCGATGCAGAGGATTCTACTCCTCCTGCTTCCCCTCCAGAGGATTTTTCATTTTCAGAAACCTTACACTCTATGAGGGAACATTTTAAGTGGGAAGGACAGGATTACTCAGATTCCAGAAAGAGGCTTAGAGAGTTCTTGTTTTTACCACAGCATCGACCCTTGGCTATTCCTCCTGTTTTGGATGTTGTTCAGGATGTTTTTTCGGAGGCCTCATTTAATCCAGATTCTATGCCTCCTGCACCAGTTAATACCAGACAGGTATTATAGGGTACCTGAGGCTCATAAATACCTATATAAGAGTCCTAGGGCGGACCCAGAAACTATTAGTCAGGGGCCTAAGGGTGTTAGGGCTTCTGTTGTAAAGAATCCGGTTCCTCTAGATAAGGAAGCTAGAGCTTTGGACAGATGGGGTAAGAAGGTGTACACCTCTTCTACTTTAGCAATGAGGGCTCTAAATTGCCAGTTTCATATGTTGAAATATCAGAATTTCCTCCTTTCTCAGCTAAAATCTAAAGTGGATGCTTTGGCAGAGGGCATAGAGTGTAAAGAATTGCAAGATTTGGTGCATGTTTCTGAACAGGTGGGGAAACATTCTTTGCAGTGTGGTTTTGATGCTTTGCAGGCTTCTTCTAGAGTGGCTGCCACTGGTTCAGTTCTTCGTAGGCATGTCTGGCTTAAGGATCAGAATTTATCTGAGCATGTTAAGTCTAGAATTCTGGATGCCCCTTTACAGTCCGAAGTTTTGTTTGGTCCTCCTGTGGAGTCTGTTTTGAAGAAAATGGAGGACAAGGCTAAGTCTATGCAGACTGTTAAAGATTTTTTGCAGGTTCAACCTCCTAAGTTTAGTAGAAATTGGCCTGCTAAGGGGTGGGCGTACCCTTCTTCTGATTCCCAGTCTAGGGGTAGATCTAGGTGTGGTAGGGGCAGAGCTCAGAGTACCTTTAGGCCTAGAACATGGAGTTCGCCTGCTCAATCTGCTGGTGAGGGTAGGGGCCAGTCCTTTCGTAAACAGGCCCAATGACCTGCATTTTCAGCTGCCAGATTCTTCTTGCCTGGCAGCTCCTTTGGGAGGAAAGCTAGCTCTCTTCAAGCAAAATTGGGTTTTAATCACCCAAGACAAATGGGTGTTGGACATTATAAACAAAGGTTACAAGTTTTATTTCCATACATTGCCTCCTTTCAAAGGTATGCCAGACATTCCTCCTCAGCAAAGGATGGAGGCTCACAAACAGATTTCATTACTTCTTCACATGGGAGCTATACAGCCAGTACCTCCTTCAGAAGTGGGTCTAGGGTTTTATTCCCGCCTGTTTCTAGTACCAAAGAAAGGGAACACGTGGAGACCGATTTTGGATTTATCTCTCCTCAACACTTATTTGGACATTCAAGTTCAAAATGTTGACATTACAACAGCTTTTGCCTCTGCTGGGAAAAGATCACTGGATGGTAACTCTGGATCTAAAAGAGGCTTATCTTCATGTTCCTATCAGGCCCAGTTGCAGGAAGTACCTGCGTTTCGAGCTGGGAATTTACATTATCAGTTCTCTGCATTGCCCTTTGGCTTATCTACTGCCCAGAGTGTTCACAAAGGTTTTGGCTCCAGTGATAGCCTTTTTCAGGATGGAAGGAATACAAATTTATCCTTATTTGGACGATTGCCTGATTATTGCACAAGACAAGGACGAGCTTCTTCAGCATCTACAGTATGTGATGGTAGTGTTAAGATGCCTAGGGTATTCTGTGAACGAAATAAAGTCCAGTCTAGTACCCTCTCAGGACATGTGCTTTCTGGGTGTGAGACTGAATACAGCTTCCCAGATGGCCTTTTTGACCCCGGACAAACAGAAAAGTCTTTCACTTTATTTCCATCAAATGTCTCTACAGTCCAGGCTGACTGCAAGGACAGTCCTTCAAGCCTTGGGGTTCATGGCATCTTGTATTGTGGTGCTTCCCAATGCCAAATTGCATATGAGGAAGCTTCAATGGTATCTCAAAAATCTATGGACACAACACTACCAGGATCTAGACACTGTCATTCAGATAATACCTTGCATTCAGAAGGAATTTTTGTGGTGGGCTCAGGAATGTCACCTAAACAAGGGACTCTCTGTGACCCGACCAGAGGCGAGTCAGATTCTAATGACGGATGCCTCGGACAAGGCTTGGGGAGCACACCTCAATGGAAAATGGGTGCAAGACACGTGGCCTGCCAAACTTCAACATTTGCATATCAACTTGAAGGAGATGTTAGCAGTACAATTTGCATTGATGGCTTTCAAGGATTTACTTCACCCAGGGCAGGTGTTGATTCTAACAGACAACACAACTGTCATGTGGTACATCAACAAGCAAGGGGGAACTCATTCGTACCCTCTTTGCAGACAAGCGATGATTTTGTGGGAGACAGCTCTCAGTTACAACCTCAATCTTCAGGCAAGATTTCTACCAGGAGCACAGAACTCCTTAGCAGATGTATTGAGCAGACAAATAGTGGATCCTCACGAGTGGAAATTGGATCCTCAGGTATTTCAAAAGTTGACAGTGTCATGGGGAACTCCAGACATAGATCTGTTCGCTTCTCCACTAAATTACCAGTTGCCAAAGTTTTGCACAAAAAGGTTTCATCCCACAGCTTGGAAGGTGGACGCTCTGTCATTCAGTTGGAACAATCTTCATGTATATGCCTTTCCACCTCTACCTCTTCTGCCCAAGGTTCTCTTGAAGGCCAGACAAGACAAGCCATCCATGATCCTGATAGCACCGGATTGGCCTCGACAGCACTGGTACCCACTACTGAGGAGTTTGGTCCGAGAGCCTCCATGGCCTCTGCCTTTGATTCCACACCTTTTGCCTCAGGAGGGCAATCACTTTCTCAATGTCAGAATTCAGTCTCTGCATCTAACAGCCTGGCATATTCTGTTTTAGATTCTGGAGGTTCTCAGCTTCCACAACAAGTTGTGAATGTTATTTTGGAGGCCAGGAGGCCTAGTACAAGGAAAGTTTATGCTGATAAATGGAGGAGATTTTTTATTTGGAGCAAAGAGAAGGACTTTGATGATTCCAAGCCTAATTTGAGTGCTTCCTTACAATATCTTACTGAGTTATTAGACAAAGGTTTGTCCTTCTCCTCCATAAAGGTTCATGCTGCAGCCATTTCGGCTAATTATGACTGTGACCCTCCATTATTCTCTCATCCTTTGTTTAAGCAGTTTCTCAGAGGGGCAAAGAACATAAGACCCCCACGTAGAGCTCCTACTCCTGCTTGGGATCTCAATTTTGTGTTGGAAAAGCTTACTCTACAACCTTTTGAGCCTGCAGCTACTGCCGAGTTAAAGTATTTGTCATGGAAAACTGCTTTTTTGTTGGCCATTACTTCTGCAAGAAGGGTTTCTGAATTACAGGCCCTTATGGCAGTGGAGCCTTTCTTGATTTTTCATAAGGATAGGGTATCTTTGCGTACTAATCCTTCCTTTATGCCTAAAGTGGTTTCTAGTGTGGCCTTAAACCAAACTATTCATTTGCCTACTTTTTATGCAAATCCTCAAAATAAAGGGGAGAAGATTTTGCATACTTTGGATATTCACAGGCAGTTGCGTTATTATTTGAGCAGAACCAAGGAGTTCAGACAGTCTCAGCAGTTGTTTGTTTCTTTTGCTTTGGGTTCACAGGGTAGACCTGTTTCAAAACAAACTATTTCTAAATGGATTGGGTTTTGTATTTCTTTTTGTTATTCCCATCATGGTAAGGAGATTCCGACTGGAATCAGGCCTCACTCCACTAGGGCTACTGCCACTTCTACTGCTTTTTTAAGGGGGGTAGCTACTAAAGATATTTTGGAAGCAGCTACTTGGAGTTCAGTGCACACTTTTTCTAAACATTACCATCTTCCTCTTTATTCCAAATCTAGGGCTGGATTTGCCACTGCAATCTTACAAGGCATTTTGGCAGCCTCCAATGCTTTATGATTTTGCCAGCCTCCCTTTACCTCTGCTTTGGGATTCTACCCATAAGTTATGACTGCAGCAATGTGAGATGAAGAACATAGTACAGTTTTGTACCTACCATAAATGTAGATATTCGAAGATCCACATTGCTGCAGTCCAATTTACCCTCCCTCCTTCCCCTCTGTAGTTTGGAGTGGTGGCATGATTTGGGTTGTAGCTGTTTTTTGTACATGGTTTTAGGGAGTTATTCTATTTTTGGCTGTGGCCTTTATTTTTAGGGCCTTCTGACATCTGGGGCAAGAAAAGACTGAGGAAATGACGTCGGTCATGCGCTTTAATACCTTGACGCTCTGACGTCAGATCTGAGCGCCCATGACCGACGTCAGCCTAATACTTTGGTATTCGGGCCGACCGAGGACAGCGGACTACCCATAAGTTATGACTGCAGCAATGTGGATCTTCGAACATCTACATTTATGGTAGGTACAAAACTGTACTTTTCTCTTGCTGGATGTTCCACTCAGTCAGGCAAAGGCTGCAATGCAAGAGGTTTACTGTCTGCTACAGAAAAGGGCCATCTAGGACACCCCAGCAGACCAGCATGGGTCAGGGTTTTACATGCATTTCTTTTTTGTTCCAAAGAAAACCAAGAACCTCAGGCCTGTTCTGGATCTAAGCCTTCAAAATGTTTACATTAAAAAGATCTGCTTCTGCATGGTCATGGTGCAATTAATTATTCTTTGTCTTCAGAAGAACAAATGGATGTGTTCTGTAGATCTTTAGGATGCTTACCTTCACATAAAGGAGTCCAGGGGACCTTTGCACTTCTACTTAGAAGCCAGCCATGTTCAGTTTAGAGCCCTGAAATTTAGACTGACTACAGTTCCCAGGGTGTTCCAATGCATTACAGCTGTAGGAGCTCATCTGTGTCTACAGAAATTCATATTTTTCCCATACCTTGATGACTGGCTCCTGGCTGCCTTTTCCAAAGAGTCTATTCTTCAAGCAAAGGATTACCTGCTTTTTCTTTGCACGTCAGTGGGTATCACTGTAAATCTAATAAAGTCCAACCTGACCCCCACACACCTCTTTTTTCTGGGTTCTTCTTTGGCTTGACCATAAATCCGATTTCTCTTCTATGAGAAAGAATCGTATCATTGCAAATTTCAGTGCAACATCTAGAATCAACTCCCCGTCTCTTCCCATCAGGATAACTCAGTTGTGCAGAACTCATCCAAACTGGTGGCCTCATTCATCTCTGGAAGCTGCAGCCAGGCCATTCCAGGTCCCTCCTTCAGTAGCAACTGCAACCACAAACGCATCCTTCCTCTGGTGGGGGCATTGTGAAGGGAGACTGGTCCAAAGTTCTTGGTCAGACTCGGAGACTTATTTTCACGTAAATGTTAGATGGGAGCTGTTAGCTGTTGGATGAGAGCAGTTCTTGTGTTGCATAAACTTCCAGCCAGGCTTCATCTGAGTAATAAATATTCTGATAGACAATATGATGGTAGTTTGGTACATAAACATGCAGTGGGAAACCAGATCCTATCCACTCTGTCGCAAAGCCATAAAAGTATGACAGCAGCTGATGGCTTCTCACAGTTTTCTTATTGCAGCACACATTCCTTGGAGGTGCAACAGCCTTGCAGACTGGCTAAGCTGGAATCTTCTCTTGTCTCTTGAATGGTCTCTGAATCCAGCAAAACTGAAGGAAATTTTTGAACACTGGGGCAAGCCATGCTATGATCTGTTTGCTGTACCACAGAATACCACCAAATACTGTTGAGTATCTTGCCATCTTCCCACTTCAGACACAGAACCCCAGGGACACTCTGTCTAGTCATTGGCCTCTGGGGCTACTTTACGCATATCTCCACATTTTACTCATGATAAAATTCATGAAGAAAGCCCATTTGGTGCAAGGCTAAAGTCATCCTCATTGCCCCATTTTGGCCCAGGCAACTATGGTTTTCCTTGCTACAAGCTTACCTGAAGGAACCTCCATGGTTTGATCCGATGCTGGATCTCATTACTCGCCTCTTTGGGGAAACTCACTTCATCTGGACCTTTCCAACCTGAAACTTGATGTAAGGTTTCTCCATTTCCAATGATTGCACTGGACACTTCCCTTACTCTTGATGTTTTAACACATACTTATTATTTCTCAGAAATTGTCTGCATGTAAAGTGTATCGCAGTAAATGGAAAAGACTTGCCATTTAGGTGGAATCTCGTAACATATAACCCTTCTCAGCTTCCATGGGGGATGTTCTCCGGTTTTAATCTTCTTTGTTTTCTATGGGTTCCAGTTTCTCCACTATCAAGGTATAGCTGGCTGCTATTTCCTCCTTCCACATTGGGTTTCAGGACTCCTCTTTGACCTCTCTAAGCTTTGCATGGAGCTAAGCTTAGGGTAGCTAGATGACTATCATACAGCACTAAAATCATAGCACTATCTAACAACTAGCCTTCACCCTGGGCACCACTCTGGTGACCTCTGTAAAACCAAGACCCAAAATCACAATAGCCCAACCCTAATACAGGTCCCAACAACATGGATTTGCAATTTCCTAATGTCTTTGGTCATCTTGGTAGATATGGGTATCTTGAGACAGTGTAGCAATTGTCTCATGTACTCAGACAACGTTTTGATACTTGAAACTAACACAGTATGCAAGAGATGGACATATATAACTTCCTTAGAGGCAAAAATCTTGCTTGAAAACAAGGTTGTCAAAAACACATGCACTGTATCCTTCACACACATATAGACCGTCTTATGCTGAGACACTTAAAATAAATCTCTCCAAACCTGAAAGACCTCCTAAGCTATCAGAACTGCAGCACCTGTCCTCAGCAGTCAGTAAAGCAGACACCAAAGATAACAGTTACCACTACACACAAGCCTACACCTAATGACCCCCCCCCCCAAGAACAAACCCCATAAGGAAAGCAGACACTTTACCTGGTACACTTGTCATACAGGATTCTGTTGTACAACACACATGTACTCCTGTCACCAGGATGGATAAGGAGAGGATAATGGTTAGTTGCCTATCTGGAGCTGGAATCTGCAGTATCATGCTCTCAATCAGGTCACTGCACCACAAGTAATAATATAATGTTATTGTAGTTCATGTGTGTGCAAATGACTTGAGGGTGTACTTCATTGGACTATATAAAATGAGAAATTATCGATCTGTCTGAATGCGTCACAGACAGATGTGTGCCTTGCACTGAGCAACATTCCACCTTCACCAGGAATGATGCCACAATATGAACAGAAAATCACTGATTTTTAATAATTGGCTCAGTTTCTGGTGTCACCCCAGGGGAATCCAATATCTGTCAGCATGGGCGGACATGGTTAGTAGACCACTTTCCTTTGCCAAGTATGGTCTGTGCTTGTCTCCCCTAACCCCTGGGCTTTTGGATATCGGTTAAAACTTTATCAATGACCTTACAGCCTTTAAGTAATGTAAAAATGACAAAACTGCCAACATAGCAAAAAAAAATTGAAACAGCCCTAAGGTGTTACTGCTCTATGCCTATAATCTCTCCTCCCTCTGGTGAATGTAGACATCTGTGCTGTTACTGAGACTTGGTTTAAAGCCACAGAAAGTACTCCAGCAGTGGAAGGCTACATTGCCTTCCGCATATTTAGACCCATGGCAGCACAGACAGGGTCTAAAGGTGGTGTCGTCTCTGTCTATTTTAGCAACAAATATAGGTTTCATGTGTAATTCTCCATAGTCAAGGTTCCCTACCACGTACTGGCCAGCTACAGGTCACCCTGTATGACTCGCAAAGCTCACAGCTCTTACCTAGACGTACTAGAGGCACTCACAATCCAACCAAGTATCCTATTCATGGGAGAGTTTAACTACTCCTTTATAGACTGGGAAACGTATACTGCCTCTAACTCGCAGGCAGTGTTTCCTGGACTTCATCAACGCAAACACCCTGGACTAGATAGTGTTCTCATCAGCTAGAAGATCAGACGTGTTGGACCTAGTACTCACCAACATGAGTGTTGCAACCCCCCCCCCCTCCCCTGTCTCACATCCCTGTTAGTGAAGTTGGACCACAAAGAAGCTGTCTCCCTCAAAATAAAATTCAAACCAGAAAACTCAACTAAACCCATAACAGTTAGGACCTATACTAAAGCAAACTGCATCCTGTTAAGCAATGGTTTGTCAAACTTCATGGCTCCCTCAAACCTGGAGAGCACAGCTACCTATGCAGAATTGTTTACAGAAATCCTGTTCAAACATGTAAATTGCTGCATTAAGGATGCAGTACCTACCAGAAGTAAGCCCAGATTGAACACCAGAAACAAACCACACTGGTGGAATCCTTAATAAAAGAAAAAGTCATGCCCAAAATCAGAAAGAGTAACTGTCATAGAGAAGAACTCTTATTCAACTAAACAGGAAAGTAAGAGGTCTAATAAAGTCCAGCAAGGCCATTTATAAGGTTAGGATAAGCCTCCAAATCTAAAGACAATCACAAGGCCTTCTTCAGTTGTCACAAATCTTAAAAGGTAATAATCAGCAGTGTGCCGAAGAAGTGGTAAATGGCACAATCTTTACTAACCAGGGTGACATAGCAAGTCTTTTGGCTGATAATTTAGCTCCGACTTCACCCCCATTCCTCCTTATGGAATCCCTTGGTCCTAGAAGTACTTGCTAAAGCCAAAAAATACTGTTTCAGTGGGCCCTGACAGTATCCCTGGTTGCCTCCTAAATAGCGTAAAATATGTCCTAGAAGAACCACTTTGAGACAGTCTTCAACTACAGCCTCAAAACAGGTTATATGCCAGGTGAATGGAGGGTTACAACTGTTATCCCTCTTTATAAGGGTGTTCTATCAACTGACCGTGGGAACTACAAACCGATCCATCTGACAAGTCTAATATGCAAAGCCATGAACTGAATTATTATGGTTATGATCAACAAGGACATTAGCAAGCTACAGATCCTTGACCCATCCCAGTTTAGCTTTAAGGGAAGGTCTTACCTACTTAACCTAGTAGACTTTTTTGAGAGGGTCACCATGGCTGTAGATGAAGGGAAAAAGGTGCATACTGCCTATCTTGACCTGGCCAAAGCATTCAGTAGAATACCCCACTCTGGTATTGTTGATAATGTCTCAGAATTAGGCATAAATCCATACACAACTCTCTCTATTGCTGGCTGGCTCACAGATAGGACCCAGGAAGTCAGGATTGGTGAGACTACCTCCACCAAGAGACTGTTCACCAGTGGAGTACCACAGGGCTCTGTCAGACCAATTCCGGTTTGGCATCCACTTCTCTGAAGTCAGGGCTAATGTCACAGGCCTTTATCTCACCAAGTTTGCAGAGGACTGTAAATTGGGAGCTATCACAGATTCCCCCCACAACACCAACAATTCTACAAGAGGGTCTAACACAAACAAGTAACTGGTGCGAAAGCCAAGGATTAAAACTCAGTGCAAAGAACTGCACTATAGTGCCCTTTGGTAAAGCATCCACTCAAGCTAATTACTTCATTGTTAGAACACCCCTAAAAGTTGACCTTGGTAGTTTGGGATCTGGGAACATATGTAGACAGTATCTGCCATTTGACCAATATATAGCCAAAATGGCAAGAAAATCATTCTGTGTCACCCAACTCATAAACAAAGGTGTGGTATCCAGGTCCAAGGAAGTAATAGTACCACTCTACTCAACCGTTATCAGACCCATTGAGTACAGTGTCTCCTCTGGCATGTACCTAGCCAGGCACATGCAAAAGCTGAAATGACCTCAAAGGTTCCTCACCAGGAGAATCCAGGGTATGAATACCCGGTATTGCACAGATTACCTTAAAGTCCTATCTCTGTACACTGTCTCCATAGGTTACTGAGAGGCGGTCTATGCCTAGCATATAAGGTGTCCTCGGATCCAGCTCTGATGGATCTCTTGCACATCTGCAAAGCAAACAACTCCAGAAACACTAGATCCAAGGACCTGAATTTTGTCTGTAAACATAAATAGCTACTTGAGGGACCGATATGCATCTCAAAAGATCCCTGTGCTATGGAATGAGCTCCCCATGTACATGAAACAGAGTTCATCCCTGACTCTGTCCAAAAGAAACTTTAATCATTGGTTGGGAAGTCTGATTCACCCTTGACCTGGCCCCCATGTCTCTGATGGACAGAGGCCGACAGTAAGTAAATTAATCCTCAACTATCATACCCTCCCCCACACGTGACTAACATACCCCACCATATAGGTGTCCATGGAACTCTGGGACAAAACCTGGTTAGGTTGCATGGCTGTACTTGTAAAGACCTTGGTGGTTGTTAACCTAATATGAACCTATGAATCTGTTACAAGATGGACTATATTTCCAGAGCCAGATCATTATTTGGAGCTTCCGTCCTGAAGGGTCTCCTGTCTTGAGACCAAGCAGGAATTGGGTAGCTGGGGATTCTGATGTATATGTTGGATATGGCAGAATGAATAAAAGAATAGGATACTAAAGTTATGTATTTAGCATACGGATAGATCCTTTCATTCCCGTCCATTCGATATGACAACGCACCCTCCTTCTCCCTGACATGAAAGTCCTTTATCTTGGGTCAAAGGAAGTTCAAATGTGGTTAGATGTGGGTGCCAAACCCAATCTTAGTCAGTCAGGAAGGAGCAGGGCATTGTGGGTAAAATGTTTAGGAAGAGCTCAAGGCTGGAGCAGTAAATCGTCCAGATTCGATCAGAGCTGGAGCTCAAGGACCCATATGTGGTATCAGATGGACTGGAATGAAAGAATCTATCAATCTGAAGTAGTTGATTTCATTTGATCATCAACCTGTGGGAATCGGATCTGAGAAGGCAGCTTCACTGCATCTGATCCAAGCTCCTTTCCTTACCCATAATACTCCTCCATCTCCTTCCCTCCCTCAGATGTCGTTTGCCATGGCTTTGCCTAGCATCGTGGTCTCAGAGCTCCAGGTGGGGTAAGTTGTTTAGTGTTAGTTTTGAGTGTTTGTGCTTTGTGATCGTGACAGGTAGGTTACCTTTATTGCGTCGTGCTAATTTAAAAAAAAAAAAAAAAAGTTCAGTGTAATTTAGTTAGTGTAGGCCTCTCTCTACCTTCCCCCTCCTTGTTAGTCAGCTTGGGTGTGAGTGTGTGTGGTCGGGCAGGTTTGGGCCTTGTGCCTGGTACCTTTTGTTCGTGGTTTAATGGCTGATCAGCAGAAGCTGGTGTTTAGGAAGTGGACAGAGTGTGGCTGTAAGTTGTCTCCGGCTGATGGCCACACTCTGTGTGGCTTGTTTGGGGGCCTCCCATCTTTCCACAGACTGCTCTATTTGTGCGGGGTTCAACCTCAGGGCTCTGAAGGATCGTAGGGCAAAATTAATCCTCAAGGGGCTCTTCCTGCTATGGAGGCGGCTGCCTCCGCTTCGGTTACAGTCACTGCTGTAACTGCTGCTTCTTCCATGACTTCAATCTCTTCCCCTCCCTCCCAGGCTGGGACGCAACCTCCTGCTCATAGGTCTGCAGACAGGGAGCACAGGAAAGAGAGAGAAAAAGAAAGACACAAAGACAAAGGGAGGAAGAGATCCCCGGACCATTTAGATCTGGTGGGTCCTCCTCGGAAGCAACAAACTATGTTCTTCGTGTTTCACTGTTGCAGTCATCACACTTCCAGATACTTAGTATTTCTGCATCGGTTGCTGTTGCTTCAGGACTGACGTCAGTTCACTCGAGTGCAGGTCGGCCGCTGCCTGAGTTTTCATTTCCGAATTGATTCATCCTGAATTCTTCTAAAGCTAAGTACCCTGTTGGGGATCCTTTTTTCTTGCTCTAACCAATGTCAGTAAAAGTACAATTGTCTCGCCTGTGGAAAGCAAATACCACACCGAGATTTCCATTCTTACTGTATCACCTGTTTAGGCCAAGACCACGACATACCTCTCTGCCGGTTTTGTGCTTTGTTCAACGCCCAAACTATTCATCGTTGGGCCCTTATTGTCGCTAAATACTTTAACCTCTCTATCTCCATATTCCGAAATGGCGTTGGTAAGCCATCTGACTACCGATCTTCTGAAATACGTAAGGATAAAGACAGAGACAGACCACACTGGTCCAAAAGTGCCAACAACTCTTCCGTTAAGCTAGTCGCCAGTTTGCCAGTACTCAGTGAGGTGGTTTTGCAGCCCCTGATGCCCACTTCGATGGATTTGCAGGCCGCTACCGAGACCTGTTCCAGTCCGGTATGCCACAAGACTCTTCTTTGACTAGGGAACTTGTGTATGTCTCTACCTTGGATGGGTCCGGAGCCACTGTGCAGGCACTGGCTTCGAGGAAGTTCTTCGCATTACCGATAATTAGACACAAACCAATGACTTTCGCGTCTTCAGTGCTGTCTAAAGCTACCGAGTTTCTAAGGCCTAGAGTACAAGCTACGTCTAAAAAACTGACGACCCAAAGTCAAGCACCTGCTTCCTTGCCACAACATCAAATGCTTAAAATGGCAGAAGACCTGATTATGCTGATTAGGGGAAGCCAGCCTTCTCCTGCTAAGAGAAAGAGACCTGTCCCCAGCAGTTTTAACTGACCAAGAGTCCGACTCTGAGGTTTCTTAATATGAAGACATGCCTTTATTTGCTTATGAGGATTCTGATGCAGAGGACTCCATTCCCTCTGCTTCCCCTCCAGAGGATTTTTCTTTTGGTGAAACCCTACATATTTTAAGAGAGCATTTCCATTGGGAATGCCAGGATTATCCTCAGACCAAAAAGAGACTCAGAATTTTTTAGATTTGCCACAACAATAGACCTTTAGCTATCCCTCTTGTTCTGGATGTTGTGGATGATATGAAATCCAGTCTAACTCCTGATACTTTATCCCCTGCTCCAAGGAAACCAGACAGGTACTACAGAGTCCCTGACTCTCATAAATTTCTTTTCAAAAATCCTACTGCTGACCCAGAGGTCATTTCCCAGGGGCCTAAAGGTATAAACGCAACCACAGCTAAGAATCCCAATCCACACCTCTACAACTCTCGCCATTAGGGCATTGAATTACCAGTTTCACATGCTGAAATACCAGCAACATGTTATGGAACTTATTAAACAAAAATTATCTATCTTTACAGACTGTGCAGAAAATAAAGGATTACAAGAGCTTATGCATTCTGCAAGCCAAGTCAGCAAGCATACCTTGCAATGTGGCTTTGATGCCCTAGAAGCATCTTGCAGGGCAGCAGTCACTGGTTCTGTACTGAGAAGGCATGCTTGGCTTACAGAGCAGACCTTGCCAGACCATGTCAAATCAAAATTACTAGACACTCCTTTGAACAAGGACAATCTGTTTGGCTCCAAAGCAGAAGAGGTTCTAAAAAAGATGGAAGAAAAGGTTAAGTCTATGCAGACAGTCAAAGATTTTTTGCAAGTGCAGCCTCCAAGATTCAGTAGGCATTGCCCCTCGAAACATTGGTCCTTTCCAGCTCCTTCAAGGCCATCTCAACCTAGACCCAGGGGAAACAGACCCCCCCCCCCCAAACTACAGTCTCAGGGTATGCAGAGAACTAAGCAATGGAGTACCTCCACTTCTAAAACAGGGAGTGCTAAGCCACCCCCTTATGGAAAGAATTCACAATCACTTCTCAACTCCACTCCTCACCTCTGCCCAAGTGGTCGTGCCTCTGGGAGGAAAACTTGCCCATCATGCAAAAAACTGGACCTCCATCACCAAAGACCGATGGGTCCTCAACATTGTACAAATTTTACTTCCACTCACTGCCAACCCCAAAAGAGTTCCCAGACCTTCCTCCAAACCAGTGGGCAGAGGCACAAAACAAAGTTCAATCCCTGCTCTCCATAAGGGCTATTCAACCTGTTCCTGCAGAACAGATAGGTCAAGGGTTTTATTCCAGACTTTTCCTGGTACCCAGAAAAGAGGGCACTTGGTGCCCAATCCTAGAGCTGTCAATTCTAGACACTTTCCTGGTGCTACCAAAATTCAAAATGCTCACCCTTCAGCAGCTTCTGCCTATGCTGTCCAAAGATGCCTGGTTAGCCACCCTAGACCTAAAAGAAGCCTATCTGCACATCCCTGTCAAGGACTCCTGCAGGAAATACCTACGTTTTAGGGAAGGAGCTGTGCATTATCATTTCTCTGCACTTCCCTTTGGATTATCCACTGCTCGCAGAGTCTTCACAAAATACTTTGCTCCAGCCATTGCCTATTGCAGACGGAGAAAAATTCAAATTTACCCTTACTTGGATGATTGCCTGATTCAGACAGACAGTCAGGAAAATCTGTTGCAGCATCTGACATTTGTAAAGAACATTCTAACCTCCCTGGGGTACATTATCAATGAAAAGAAATCAAAACTAGTCCCCAATCAAAACATTGTATTCCTGGGCGCAAACTTGGACACAGTATCCCACATGGCATTCCTTACTCCAGAAAAGCAAGCCTATCTAACAGGCTACTTCGCTCAGATGGCCCAGCTGTCCGCAAGGAAAATCCTGCAGGCCCTAGGGTTCATGGCCTCTTGTATTCTACTAATTCCATATGCCAGACTGCATATGAGAAAACTTCAGTGGTATTTAAGTCTTTGGTGCCAACATTCTCGGGACCTGGAAACAGTCGTACCTTGTCTAAGGACAGAGTTTCTTTGGTAGGCAACAACATGCAAACGCAGCAAAGGACTTCTCTTTACTCAACCCCACGCTGCCCAGACCCTAACCACAGACTCATCAGACTATGCCTGGGGGGCACATCTGGATGGCAAGTGCATGCAGGGCCACTGGAACCCAAGTCAAATTCAGCTGCATATCAACCAAAAGAGATGCTAGCTGTTCAGCACACTCTGACAGCTTTCAGATCCCTACTCTCACCAGGACCCCTATTAAAGACAGACAACACCACAGTTATTTGGTACATCAACAAGCAGGGGGGAACCCACTCTTACCAACTCTGCAGGCTAGCCATGGTCCTGTGGAACACAGCCTCGGACATGCATATTCATCTGCAAGCTCTATTCCTGCTAGGCAAACAAAAACTCTCTGGCAGACGATTTAAGCAGAAATCTCCTAGACCCACACAAGTGGCAATTAGACCCCAGCACTTTCAGCCCTCTAACCCAGAAATGAGGGACCCCAGAAGTGGATCTTTTTGCCTCCCCCTACAATCACCAGCTCAGCAAATTCTGCACCAGGACACCTAACAGCAAAGCCTGGAAAGTGGATGCCCTATCCTTCCAGTGGGTAAGCCTCTCAATCTATGCATTTCAGCCTCTGCCTCTTCTCACAAGAATATTACTCAAGATAAGACAGGACAGACCAAGGGCAATCCTGATTGCCCCGGACTGGCCACGCCAGCACTGGTAAACACTACTGCGCAGCCTGTCACCAGTGCCATCCTGGCACCTACCCCAGATCCCAACCCTCCTCACTCAGCAAGAGGGGCAGCTCTTGCATCCGCAACTGTAAACCCTGAATCATGCAGCCTGGCTTATTCCTTGAATTCTCCCCCAGTGACCAGCCTAAGCAAGCAGGTGCTGGATGTCATTCTTGAAACCAGAAGACACGGTACAAGGAAATCTTGTGCTGATAAGTGGAAAAGGTTCCTGGTGTCGGTCTAAAGGAGAGGACACAGCACTGCCCTCCTTACCTCTAATCCTGGATTACCTAGCAGATCTACTCCACAGAGACCTATCCTTCTCTTCTATTAAGATCCATGCCTCTGCCATCTTGGCTCATTACAACACTAGCCACCTCTCTTCTCTCACCCTCTCATCAAACAGTTCCTGAGAGGGGCAAACAACTTAAGGCCACCAAGAAGAGCCCCCACCCCTGCTTGAGACCTTAACTTTGTACTGGAAAAGCTCACACTACCCCCCCTTTGAGCCTGCAGCATCAGCAGAGTTGAAATTCCTCTCTTGGAAAATAGCCTTGCTTCTGGCAATCACTTCAGTTAGAAGGGTGTTTGAGCTACAAGCACTTATGGCTGTGGAACCCTTTATTATTTTTCATGCTGACAGTTTCCCTCAGGGCTAACCCTTCCTTTATGCCTAAAGTGGTGTCCAGTGTAGCTCTAAACCAATCTATCCATTTGCCAACCTTCTTCCCCAGTCCTCAAAATAAAGGGGAAAGGATCCCGCAGTCCTTAGATGTGCACAGACAGCTCAGATTCTACCTGGATAGGACTAAGACCTACAGAAAATCTAACCAGTTACTAGTCAGTTTTACACCAGGGGCAGAGGGCAAGGCCATTTCAAAACAATTTCCAAATGGATAGCACACTGTATCCATTTCTGCTGCAAACACCATTGGAAACCAACCCCTCAGGGGGTCAGAACACATTCCACTAGGGCAACTTCTACCTCTACAGCATTCATCAGAGGAGTCCCTACGAGGTATATTCTGGAAGCTGCTACCTGGAGTTCTGTTCACACCTTCACCAAACTTACCACCTATCTATCTTTTCCAAATCCAGGGCAAGTTATGCAACAGCAGTCCTGCAGGACTTACTAGCCAGTCCTAACTCTTCTTGACTGCCACCACCCATTCTTCAGCTTTGGGAATCAACCCAAGTGTGATGACTGCAACAGTGAAACAAGAACAACATAGTACAGTTGTGCAAACTTGACCACAAATGTAGATGTTCGAGTGTATTCACTGTTGCAGTCCTGGTTTCCCACCCTCCAGCCCCCTTGTCTCTCTCTCTTTCCTCTCTATCACTCACTCCTTACGGGGCTAGTGTTATTTACTTTTTACTGGTGGTGTTTTTCCCACCATTGCTTAGCTCCCTGTTGGGGGCTCCTGACATTTGGGGCAAGAAAAACTGATGTATTGGCATTGGCTGCCTGTTTTTATACCCCTGATGACCTGACGTCAGTCATGAAGCAACAGCAACCGATGCAGAAATACTAAGTCTCTGGTATTCGGGCTGACTGAGGGCTACCTGCAGGCAGATAACCGATGACTGCAATAGTGAATACACTCAAACAGCTACATTTATGGTAAGTGTACACAACTGTGCTGTCTCCAGACAAATCACTCCTCTGCTCCGCTTGCCCAGATTATAGCTGGAGGAGCCTAGACCTTCTTCTAAGGCCTCGGCACATCTACCCTCCCAGTTGGCATCAGTGACTTTATCGAAATCCACCAGAAGCTTGAGTGAGGCAGACATGGACAAAATGATGCAAAGGTTTATTTGCACCCAGATTCAGATGGGGGTCTTGCCAGCACCCTCTCCCTCCAGAGGGGGGAGCTCACTTCCCTTTTTTGCCTCGATATCTCCTCCTCCAGCCTGACCCTCTGTATCAGAGTTTATGGATCCGAGAGGTCCCAGAGTCAGAGGGTCAGCACCGGTGGTACAGAGTACCTCGACACCGGCCGTTATCTTGAGTGCATTGAACCCGACTAGTTCGGACCTGATTGGCTGTTGGATCTGAAGCCTATGCATCAGATCCAAGGAGATCGGATTTTCTCCTTTGGCATCAACATTGTCAGGTCAAGGCCCTCTCCTCGGTATCTCTGTTCTGATGGGCTCAGGTCTGATTCCCCCTGTCAGATCCGGGGAGAGCAGCTTCCTTGTTAGCTTCCCAGGAGGTTCGCTCTCCCTCGACTTTTGACGTGGTGGAGAGGTTTCCCTCCAGTGGATCAAGGCCCCTGACCATCTCCTCGGATACCGCCCTGACTCCCTCGCCTCTGGGTGCATCTTCAGTCATTTTGCCCATGCAGGGACAGCCCGTGCTGGATATGCCCCAGAGTGTTCCCCTCGTGGAACCACAGATGGTTTGCGAGTCCTCTCCTCAGAGCCCCATGGAAGAGGTGCCTCGCAAATGAGCATGCAAAAGGAGGCACCTGGACTCATCCCCAGAATCCCTCCCTGAGGACACTGATTTGGAGGAAGGGGAAGATTCCCCCAGATCACCCTCCGATGTCTCATTTGGAGACATCATGGAACTCCTGCGGCAGCGGGGAGGTTGGTCCGCCCCCAAATCTTCCTCGGATGAGTCGGTATTTCTGGAGGCCTTTGGCATGGGCCTGTCTACCTCCTGGGTGCCCCCCCCCTACACACACACACACACACACACACACACACACGGATCCCTTGGTGGATCTTATTACCACCCGGGCACGGAGGGAACTGGACACTGTGGACCCAATCCCAAAGCATCCTGACAAGATTCTGAGTCCTCCTGCAGACAGACCTCATTGGAACAAGGGGTTCCCAGTAAAGGCTATGGTGGTAGTAGCCTCCACCAAGAAAGAACTAGGCTCAGGAAAGTTCTACAGGCCACCACCCCGACCAAGAGTCCTGGACGATGGATCATCTAGGAAAGCAGACGTATGCTTCAGCCACCTTTTCCATAAGGGCGCTGAATTATTTGGCCCACGTCACTCTACTGCAGCGTGACCTGGTCAAGGAGCTAACTGAGTCACCCTTTGAGTCCGTGTCACCGGAGGATAAGTGCATATTCTCCGTGTGAATGGCCAATCTCAAAGCAGTTTCTGATATGTCCATGCGCCTCCTTTTGCATGCCACCGAAGGAACGGCAAGGGCAGCCGAGTCCGGCATTGCCATGAGGTGACACACCTGTCTCAGGCTATGTCAGTTCACAGAACCTTTTAAGGTGTCTTTAGCGAATGCCCCTTATGGTTCTTCCTTGTTTGGGAAGAGTGTTCGTGAGACGTTGGTCCAGAGTGTAAAGGACAGGAAGACGCTGTCTGCTGTCGGGGTCCGCTTCTCTAACCCTCAAAAATCCTTTTCCATGAATCAGTGGGGGCAAAAGAATATGTGGTTCCAGAAGTATTCCCGGAACACTCTGGACTCGTCTTTCCCCAGAGGCAGAGGGGGACCAGACAGACACCAGCCCAGAGGCGGGAGGGGGGGCCCCGAGAAATTTCAGTTCTCAAGAACCATTCTCGGACAGGCCCGTGCAGCAGCCCTGAGGGGTTGCCCAACTGCTCTGCTTTGGAGGCAGTCGGGGGTCATCTTTCGCTGCACCTGACTGCATGGGAGTCCATGTCAACAGACCCGTTGGGTGCTTCAAATCATATCCAGAGGTTATGCCATCCACTTTGTGGTACCTCCCGGACGTACCACCAGCGGCAAAGGGAGGCAGCAGCACTCAAAATAGAAAAGCTGCTAAGGAAACGAATCATCCAGCCCATCCCCCGAGATCATTCCAGATAGGGCATCTATTCCAGGTTCTTTTTAGCGCCAAAAAAGATGGTGGGACCTAAGGCCTATTCTGGATCTTTCCACCCTAAACCAATCCATTGCCAAAGAGACGTTGCGGATGGTCACTTTACAGTCCATCCTGCCATTCCTGCAAAAGAATGACTGGATATGCTCAATAGATCTCCAGGATGCTTACTACCATATAAAGATGCACAGCCACTCCAGAAGGTTCCCTTGCTTTTGGCTAGGGGCCAATCATTATCAGTTTTGTGCTCTACCCTTCGGTCTCACCACAGCCCTCAGTGTATTCACCAAGGTCATGGCAGTAGTAGCGGCTCACCTGAGGCTTCAGGGGATACAGGTCTGTCTGTACCTGGACGATTGGCTCCTTGCTGCTCCCACCAAGCATCTACTTTGTCAGGCCAGAGACTATTTCCTGACACTGTCAGACTTTCTGGGAATTGCAACCAACATATCCAAGTCTTTTCTAAACCCAGTTCAGGTCTTAGACTACTTTGGAGTAAGGATAGATACGTTGCAAACCTAGGTTTTTCTAACTCTGGAGAGAGTTCGAAACTTACAGCTCCATGTGTCTATGATCTTTCAGTCTCAGCTTCCTTCAGCCAAGGTGGTATTATAAGCCCTAGGTTCCATGGCAGCCACCATTACTCTTCTTCCCTGCGCTCATCTGCATATGCAGGTACTACAGTGGACACTAGCGGTCCAATCGTCTTTATTAGATCTGCTGTTGACGCATTCTATTCATATAAGCAATGCTTGCAGGAAGTCCCTCCTCTGGTGGATACACTTCTCAGAACTAGTTGAGGGACGAATATTTGTTGCAACCCCTCCCCAAGCCACAGTGACCCCGGACTCCTCCCAACTAGGGTGGGGGGGGGGCATTTCTCAGGCAGGACAGTCCAAGGCACATGGTCCCTGAACAAGATCAAGTTGCATATCAATGTTCTAGAGATGAGGGCGGTCTTGTTGGTGTTGCAGGCTCTTCATGCATTTCTTCCTCTGTGAACCATTGCAATTAAGACAGACATGTCAGTGGTCTGGTACACCAACAAGTATGGAGGAAGCAGATCTTACCCCCTTTGTCGCGAGGCCATGAGAATGTGGGAATGGGCATTCTCCACCAGCCATTTTCTGTCAGAAATACAAATTCCGGGTCGATCCAACATACTGGCAGACAAACTGAGCAAGGACTATCCTGATGCCTTACGACTGGTCTCTGAATCCTTCTGTAGCAGAGCAGATCTTCCTCTAGTGGTGTCGGCCTTGCTGAGATCTCTTCGCATCTCCTTCCAATGCAAAGTGCAGTGAGTTCTTTGCTCTGATCCCCCACAGGGGGAATCCCCCAGGGACGCTCTGGTCCATGCTTGGTCTCCTGGTCTTCTTTATTCTTACCCCCCCCCCCCACTACCTCTTATACCAAAATTCCTTCACAAGGCATTTAGGTTGGAAAGAAAAGTAATCCTCATTGCCCCATTCTGGCCTTGCCAAGTCTGGTTTCCCTTCCTTTGGTCTCATCTGATAGTTCCTGCATGGATCTTGGATCCGGTACCGGATCTCATCTCACATCCTTCTAGGGTACCTCATCCAGACCTGGTCAGTCTGAAGCTTGCAGCTTGGCTGCTCCAGTTCCACTGATTGCTAGGCCTCCTGGTCTACCTTCTCCCGTCAAGATTATTCTGGTGGCAGCTCATAAATTGTCCACCAGAAAACTATACCGTAGCAAATGGAAGCGTTTTTCCATCTGGGCTTCTCAAAGGGATCTGGATCCTTTCACAGCACCTGTCCCAGTGGGCCTTGAGTTCTTTGTGCACATTTTCCAGAAGGGCACTAGTTCATCTACAGTAAAATTTCAATTGGCTGCCATTTCCAACTTCCATATAGGTGAGAACATGGCTTTGTTAGCTTCCTCCAGACTTTGTAAAACCTTTATTAAAGGTACCTTTCTCTTAAGTCCTCCGGTTAAAGATCCTTCTCCTCCTTGGGATCTTATCCTAGTCTTACAAGCTCTGTTTTCTCCACCTTTAGAGCCGGCTGCTTCTGTGGATCTAAAATTTTTATCTTGGAAGATTGCCTTCCTAGTGGCTATCACCTCGGCTAGGAGGGTGTTGAACTCCAGGCATTATCTGTCAAACCTCCATATATGATTTTCCATAAGGACAGGGTTTCACTTCGTACTAATCCATCTTTTCTTCCTAAAGTGGCCTCTGAAACATATCAAGCAAACGATCAATTTACCTGTTTTCTTACCAAATTTTCAGAACAGGGTTGAATATAAATTGCATTTATTAGACATACATAGACAGCTATGTTTCTCCTTGCATAGGACTAAGGCCTTTTGCAGGTCTGACCAGTTCTTTGTGTCTTTTTCTACACCCTTTCTGGACAAACCGATTTCTAAGGTAACCTTTGCCAGATGGATTTCCCTTTGCATCCTTCAGGTTTACAAAGACAGAGGCATGTCACTTCCAGATAGGATAAATGCCCATTCTACCAGGTCCATGGCTACGTCAGCGGCTTTTTGGTCTAGGGTGCCTTTGGATGATATTTGTTTGGGGGCTACTTGGTCCTCATCTCACACCTTCATTTCTCATTATAAATTGGACATATCTAGGGGGAGAACATCCTTTGGCTCCGCGGTGCTCCGAAATATCCTTCCATGAGGGCTACCCAAGAGTTTGGTAGCTGGGGACTCTGCCCCACAGGTTGATGATCAAATGAAGTCAACTACTTCAGATAAAGCAGTTATGTACTCACCATAACGTTCCTTCTGAGTAGTTGGACTTCATTTGTCATCAACCGTCCCTCCCTCCTTCCCCCTGACCTTCTCATTATGTTTTTACTTTGGTAGGCAGGAGAGAGCACCTATACGGTTCTCCTGTTCTTCATTGTTAGTAAGGTATATCGGATCGGGTTTATGTGCATAGTGTAGCAAACTCGGATCTGAGGGAAGGAAGGAGATGGAGGGGTATTATGGGTAAGGGAAGAAGCTTGGAGCTCGGATCAGATGCTGGTAAAGCTGCCTTCTCTGATCCGATCTGGATCCGATTCCCACAGGTTGATAAGTCCAACTACTCAGATGGAATGTTATGATGAGTACATAACTTCTTTTTTTCCTGTAACAGTTGATAGTATTTTGGGGTAGTGGTGGTTTTTACTTCACTGAGCCACACATCTGAGGTTAGATACCTAGGTTATATAAACCGGTCTGGGATTAATTAAACCCCAGAAGAAAAAGACTGAAGTAAGAGAAAAATGGCCCTTACCCCAGATGAAAATGCATGCCTGGGCTTTCCTTGGACCTGCTGAATAGTTTGTCTCAGAATTTGCTTCGATCGCTTGTTCCCAAACAGGCCTCACTAAAGGCAAGATGCTGCAGAAGTTCAACTGGGTACCAAAAGCTCACAGAACTTTTAAAATAAAAGTAAGAATAGCATCTGTGCTGAGCCAGACCTGGTATTCCCTGACTTGTGCAATACCTTTACAGTTTATTTATAGGTTTAACTAACAACCTTAGACTTTCCACCTCCCCTTCTCAATTCAAAAAAAATCTAACTCAATTCTTAAAGGCACAATGGCTATGTTCATGCGTAAAATCTGATTAGTTTCTTCCTGAGCGACCACTTATCCTACCTCACTAGTACTAATCTGGGCCTCCTGTCGCCTTGTATCCAATCACTACTTAGCTGACCACTAATCCACCTGGTTCTGCTGCAGTATTCTTTGTTCCTTCACCCATCCTTGATACGTTACAATGGCTGCGATGTTGTACCAGAGTGTATTAAAATCTATTGCTGCTTTACTGTATCTTAGTATAACTGTGTAGACCCTTATTTGCCTAGTTGTTAATCATATCTTATCCAATGAAAACTAAATAATGTGAATTAACAGCTGTCTCTACATCTCTTCCATAGATCTGTAAACCTATTTGTATATTGTTTTGTCTGTGGAGCTTTTTTTGTCTCTGCATCTGTCTCTCCACTCTCAAATATGTATTTTGTAAAACTATGTGTATATTGTTATTGCTGTGGAGCTTTTCTCCCCGGGCCTCCGCTGAAAAAGGACATGTATCCAGTCTGACTATCCCGGTCAACAAATGTAAAGTAAAAATAAAATAAATAAATTTATTCAGACACAGTGGAAATTAGGTTAAGGGCAGTGGTCACACAGAAGATTAACAATGAAGGGCACCCTGTCTGCTACTTGAGTAGAAGATTTTGATATTCCACTTTAGAGGGAAAGTGCCTAGCCATAAAGTAGACCTTGGGGGGTCCCTTTGTTACTGTCTGCTGTACAGAGAATTTGCATCGATTACAGATCATGCCACCCTCCAGTGGCTTCACGAGAACAAGGAGGGCAGTATAAACCTATGTTAGTGGGCTATAGCCGTGCAACTGTTCTACTTCAAAGTTTAGCACTGTCCTGGCGCACACCATCACAATGACAGTCTATCTAGACATTACAGACTTTCCTTCAGGATTTAACTTTGCGACTTCAACATGGGGAATCTTCTGTAAAACAGCATGGTGTTGCCATCAGGGGCACATGACATGCGATACCAATGGGCACTGGTGGGACTGCTAGGTACACTAAGGATTCAGGCTGTGTTGGATTAGGGAGAAGCAGGATTTGGGATTTGGCCTGAGAGCATAGGTAATTGATGACCAAGTGCTTATTTAAAGGAGGTTCACTGATGATATAGAAAATGTCTTTGGAGAAGCTAGTAAAGTTTCCAGGTGAGTCTAAAGGGATTTCATGAGGAGAGGGATACACTTGTGCTGGAGTAGGTAGCTGTTAGATGCCAACTCATCATTTATTGTGCTGTATGTCTGTCAGTGGAAGTACTGAAACATATTCCTGGAAGGAGATGTAAGCTAGAGTTGTTTGGCTCATCCAAGTGCCAAGCCGTATTTTCCTTAAAGGAATGGTGAATCCAGTCATTGCTTTGTTCATTCACTGAGGTATTAACTAAGAGACTTAGTATTTACTAACATATTTGATTCAGAAACATTTGGTTTCCGTGACTGTTATTCACTAGAAACTTCTTTTGGGTTATTTATGCTCATTTTTCCAAAGATATGAGGTGTAACAGATCTTTTATTTCATTGTGCCATGAAGTCTTAAGTGCCTTTTGATATGTAAAACAATTTACCAGTATGCTATACTGTGTGTCTGACTGTTAAGAGCATTAAAATGAGGTACATAATAAAAATTCTCAACATAGGGATGTCTGGCAAAATAGACTGGTTGGTATAATGGTTAAGGTGCTTACCTTACAGACACAAGCTGCAGGGTTTGATTCTCACATGGGATAATTGGCTAGGCTTAAAATGGTCCACAATGCAGTTAGCCTAGCACTAACCTATGAACTTAGAGTGGGGAGGTTGGTATAATGATTACGGTATTTACCTTGTATACAGAAGGAGCAGGGTTTGATTCTCATATAGGATAATTGGCTAGGCTTAAAGTGGCCCACAAGAGTAGTTAGCCTAGTATGAATTTATGAACCTGTGACTGTTTGCTGATTTGTTCCGAGTTCAGCATCACAACTGCTCGCCAGTAGTACATCTGATGAGAGATTGTATGGTAAACTACCTTATCTAGACCTGGTGGAAGATGCCTGTAAACCTGTGTAATTGTGTGAATGTGACAGAGACCAGAGACAGATAAAGTTTCCACTGTGGAAGTTGTGTTGAACTTTTGCTTAGTGTGCATAGTATGATAATGGCCAGAGTACAGTGGGAGCCCCCCCCCCCCTTAAACTTACTAATTCTGTGATTGCCATAACTCGGAGAAAAGGAAAATATTCTGAGAAATGCAATTCAGACTTGGTATATGCAAGTCCAGTCTTTCGGCTATTCAATCTCCACATTTCGGGATTCGCTCCAGCAGATCCTGACTTTTCATATGGTTACCCAGTAACATTCCAGGAAAGTTTTTTTTCTTGAAAAAATATTGAACCATTTTGGAGATTTAGACTTTTTATTTTTGTTTGTAGACAAACCAGTCTGTGCAGTCTGTGGTTAAGGGACATACTTTGGAAAGTGATCATTTAGTAAGGAGCCACATCTTTTTATTGGTAAGAAAGCTGTACAGAACCCCTAAACTGTCATTAGCTTACTGAGATATTACTACATGTTGAATCTGCCGTTGTGTTTTGGCAGAAATGGACTTGTGGATTAAGCAAAGCATGTTACGGATTCAGTTACATTTATTTTTATTTTATTTTGTTAACTTGTTAAACAGCCTGTTGGTGAGTGTACCCAAGGGTGAGAGACTAGTGATTGGAGCGGACCTCAATGGGCATGTTGGTGAAGTGAACAGAGGGGATGAGGAAGTGATGGGGTAGGTATGGTGTTAAGGAGAGGAATGCAGAAGGTCAGATGATTGTGGATTTTGTGAAAAGGATGGACATGGTTGTGATGAATACATATTTTAAGAAGAGGGAGGAGCATAGGATGACGTACAAAAGTGGAGGAAGGTGCACACAGGTGGATTATATCCTATGTAGGAGGGCCAGTCTGAAGGAGATTGGAGACTGTAAAGTGGTGACAGGGGAAAGTGTAGTTAAGCAGCATAGATTGGTGGTCTGTAGGATGACGTTGGTCATCAAGAAAAGGAGGAGGAGTGTGAAAGCAGTGCCAAGGATTAAATGGTGGAAGTTAAAAAAGGGTGATTGTGAGGTGGAGTTCAGAGAAGAGTTAAGTCGGGCACTGGGAGGCAGTGGAGTTCTGGGAAGAGTTAAGACGGGCACTGGGAGGCAGTGAAGAGTTACCGAATAGCTGGGAAACTACAGCAGAGCTAGTAAGGGAGACTGCTAGAAAGGTGCTTGGTGTGACATCTGGACAGAGGAAGGAGGGCAAGGAGACCTGGTGGTGGAATGAGGAATACAGGAGAGTATACAGAGGAAGAGGCTGGCGAAGAAGTGGGATTGTCAAAGAGATGAAGAAAGTAGACATGAGTATAAGGAGATGAGACGCATGACAGAGAGAGGTGGCGAAGGTTAAGGATAAGGCATATGGAGAGTTGTATGAGAGATTGGACACTAAAGAGGGAGAAAAGGACCTGTACCGATTGGCTAGACAGAGGGACAGAGCTGGGAAAGATGTGCAGCAGGTAAGAGTGATAAAGGCTAGTGAGGGAAACGTACTCACAAGTGAGGAGAGTGTGTTGAGTAGATGGAAAGAGTACTTTGAAGGGCTGATGAATGAAGAGAACGAGAGAGAAAGAAGGTTGGATGATGTGGGGATAGTGAATCAGGAAGTGAAACAGATTAGCAAGGAGGAAGTAAGGTCAGCTATGAAGAGGATGAAGAATGGAAAGGCTGTTGGCCCAGATGACATACCAGTGGAAGCATGGAGGTGCATAGGTGAAATGGCAGTGGAATTTTTAACCAGATTGTTAATGAAATTTTGGAAAGTCAGAGGATGCCTGAGGAGTGGAGAAAGGTACTAAAACACTATCTTTAAGAATAAGGGTGATGTGCAGAGCTGCAGTAACTAGAGGGATAAAATTGATCAGTCACAGCTTGAAGTTATGGGAAAGAGTAGTGGAAGCTAGGTTAAGAAGGGAGGTGATGATTAGTGATCAGCAGTATGGTTTCATGCCAGGAAAGAGCACTACAGATGCAATATTTGCTCTGAGAGTGTTGTTGGAGAAATACAGAGAAGGTCAGAAGGAGTTGCATTGTGTCTTTGTGGACTTAGAGAAAGCATATGACAGGGTGCCTAGAGAGGAGTTGTGGTATTGTATGAGGAAGTCGGGAGTGGCAGAGAAGTATGTAAGAGTGGTACAGGATATGTACGAGGGTAGTGTGACATTGGTGAGGACTGCGGTGGGAGTGACAGATACGTTTAAGGTGGAGGTGGGATTACATCAAGGATCAGCTCCAAGCCCTTTCTTATTTGCAGTAGTGATGGACAGGTTGACAGATGAGATCAGACAGGAGGCCCCGTGGACTATGATGTTTGCAGATGACATTGTGATATGTAGTGAGAGTAGGGACCAGGTTGAGGAGACCCTGGAGTGGTGGAGATATGCTTTAGAGAGGAGAGGAATGAAGGTCAGCAGGGCTAAAACAGAATATATGTGTGTAAATGTGAGGGAGGGTAGAGGAATGGTCAGGATGCAGGGAGTAGAGTTGGTAAAGGTGGATGAGTTTAAGTACTTGGGATCAACAGTTCAGAGTAATGGTGAGTGTGGAAGAGAGGTGAAGAAGAGAGTACAGGCAGGGTGGAATGGGTGGAGAAGAGTGTCAGGAGTGATTTGTGACAGACTGGTACCAGTAAGAGTGAAAGGGAAGGTCTACAAGAGGGTAGTGAGACCAGCTATGTTATATGGGTTGGAGACGGTGGCATTGACGAAAAGGCAGGAGTCAGCGCTGGATGTGGCAGAGTTAAAGATGTTAAGATTTGCACTGGGTGTGACTAGGATGGACAGGATTAGGAATCAGTATATCAGAGGGTCAGCTCAGGTTGGACAGTTTGGAGGCAAAGCAACAGAGGCGAGATTGCGTTGGTTTGGACATGTGCTGAGGAGGGGTGCTGGGTATATTGGGAAAAGGATGCTAAGGTTGGAGCTGCCAGGTAAGAGGAAAAGAGGAAGGCCTAAGATCAGGTTTATGGATATGGCGAAAGAGGACATGCAGGCGGTTGGTGTGAAAGAGCATGATGCAGAGCACAGGAAGAAATGGAAACGGAAGATCCTCTGTGGTGACCCCTAATGGGAACAGCCGAAAGAAGAACAACTTGTTAAACAGCCTAGCCTTTCTTGGACATTTTTCGTCTGTAATCAGGACCTTAAGGGCAATATATACAGACAGTTAAAAGTATTAGCCTTTGAACTTGCATGTTTTTTGGGAGAGAGATGTGGAAGGAGGCTGGTCTTCCCTGGAAAACCTGCAGTCATACAGCAACTGGAAATCAGGATTGAACATCAGACTTTAAGAGGTAGATATCTTAACCTTGCGCCTCCACACTGCCTACATGCGTTTTGGTATCATCAACCTTCTAAGTTCAGGTACTGTCTTCTCTTTCCACTAGTTTTACATTCATTTTTCTTTTCTTTGTTAGAACTGCTTAAAAGGAAGGATACTAGTTAAACAGTATGATCTGTGGGCTGCACTATCCCCCAACAAGAAGGGTCCTATATCATAAAGCTGTCATTAGATCGTACATCTTCATGCATGGAAAACCTAAGATGAGAGGCTGTTGTATAGATCTCTTTCCTTTAGGACTGCATTCCCTACAGTGTGGGTGCTGAGGCAGTTTAAGATTGCATGACAATGATGCCCCTTTCCAAAAGATGTGAGCTGGCCATCTGACATCTGCACAGCTGCTTGGAAAGTTGCTTAACCGGAAGTTGCAAGTGAACATCCTCATTAGATTTGGCTACAGTTTACACTCAATTTGTGATAAACTGTTATCCTGTCTTCACATAATTGGACTTAAGTTTGGGGCAAGAATATATCTATATTGTTTATTGTGCACCTTTATGTATGGCATTATCTAACCACTTATAACCCAAAACATGTGAAAGACTGAAGAGCAGACCTCTGGCACGGAGATAAAGCAGTAACCCTAACTTTTCTCCCTAGTTGGAGGAGGTGATGTTTGAAAAGAGTAGCTATATGGCCTGTTTCAGTATATGGAGTGAATGAATGCTTGTTAATGAAACCTAAAGGAGTCTTCAGTCACATAAGATTTTAAAGTACCTAGTGAAGCAGTAGATTAGTTGTACCTGGACAACAGTATCTTGGATCTAATTACCAGATCTTTGTAACTGTGTTACATCAGGCATGGGCCTAAAGTGAACTGGTGGTCAGCAGGACTTGAGTTCAGTAAGGCAATCACAATTGGAAAAACTGCAACTACATTAACAGGATGTGGTAAAGGTGTCATTAGTGCACGTAACCGATTTGTGCCTGGCAAGACTACAGGTGGGGAATTCCCCCTTGAGGCTTACCTCCTCCTCTTTTTTTATTATTTCCATTTCCTTTTCACTCATTTTCATTCTGTAAGTAGCTGGACACTGTTACATGACTCAAAATCGCCACCAACTCTAGCTCCTTCCCTTTCTTGTGTTTTCTGCTGTCTCTGAGACATATGTATTTAGAGTTTTTCCCCCCAATAATATTAAGAGAGAGTATTCTTGAAGGACAAAAAAAAAACTGTGTGGTCTGCGAGAGCAAGACATTAGACTCTGGTGAGTCTGCAGACAAATGAGTGAATGTGTGTAATGGGTTTCATCTGGTAGAAATACCAAATCGTATTCAGAGGCTACATCTATAAATTTGATTAAGCACTAGTAAGTTAACACTAAGGGTTACTCATATCTTTTAGTGTTTTGTGGTAATGCAACAAAGATAGAATAAAAGCAGAAATGGTCATAAAACTAAAGAGACTGGACGAGCATCTGTCTTTACAATCACTATGACTGTTTTATCATTGGCATGCATCTTTTTTATTTATATTATGGGGCTACTTCAAAATTCTAATGTGCTATTGCGTCATAAAGTACTCATTGTAACTTTATCAAGGCTAAGATATAGATGTATTTTTATGTGTGCATATATTTAATGAAAAAGGCTGAGAAAAGCAAAAGGCCATTTCGGACTTTTGTTCCGACAGGGACACTCCTTGATAGTTTTAAAGGTTTTGAAGAAAAACATAGTATTTCTGTTTTCAAATACTTCTGAATTATTAGTTGTGGCAACATCAGCTGTTAACCTGTTTTTAGGGGTGCATTTGTGCATATTCTTTTTGTAAAAGCTGTGTTATAAAGACATAATTTAGGCAACTGCAGCCTTTGTATACTGAGGAAAGTCTTTCTGACTAGTGAAGAACTAGACACGTTTTCTACAGAAGGCTTAAAATTAGCACAGGGTATTTGTTAGAATTCTACATTTCTCTGCCTCAGCAGTAGTTGATGATGATGTGGTATAAATTAATGAATCTTGATAGTTTTTTTTAAGTATTTGTTTGTAGCTGTGTCCTGAAACCAGCATTTTCATTAGAAAGGTGAACCTACTCATAATCCTGTATATAAACTTGAGAGCAGTTTGAGAAATGCTTCTAAGTTGTCTTGCTATCTGTTGTTTAATAGGTTTTTAGTCTATTATTAACTGGCCAAGGCCACTGGGCAAAATGTCTCACTTCAGTGGTGAACTGGGAGCACTGTCTGCTCAGAATGCCACAGTAGGGAAATAAAGGCAGAGGGAATCAAACCTCCTCTATCTTGGGCACAAGCAGCAACACATTAGTGGCTCAGAGATTGTCTTTTATGCTAACTGCTTGACTTTTAAATGGTTAGTGTGAACATTGTTAGCTAAAATTACTCCATAAACATTGGCAGTTGGGCCTTTCTTCTGCCAATTTATCTGCCTATTTCTTATCTGTCTTGCATACATGTGCATATTTAGGAATACACGTTCAGTTCTTAGGCAAGCAGTCGTAGAGACCGTAAAATGCTTAGCCATGTGTACCTTTACTGTGTCATTGCTTTAGCAGGTTGCAGATATACATTTATTGCCCTTTTCCTTCATGTAAGACTAAAGCCTTCTTTATGCTTTCTTCCACCTCCATTAATACAGAAGGTAATGATAAAGGCAAAACAAGGCCGATATCTGATTCATATAGCCCTAGCTTGGCAAAGTTAATTACCACAGAGATTACCATTTATCCCTTCTCTTAGAAACAAGGCAAAGTAGTGCATGTCAGCCTGGCATAGGTTCATAGATAAGTACTAGGCTAACTGCCCTTGTGAGCTATTTTAAGCTTAGCCAATTTATCCCCTGTGAGATTCAAACCCTGTACCTTGTGTTTGTAAGGCAAATACCTTAACCATTAGGCCATCCTCCCAACTCTGCCACAGGTGTTAACTGCTTGGAAAGCTATCACCTCAAGTTTGGATAGCTAACTCCTTTTTAATGGTTATCCTGGATTTTGATAGAACCTGTGAACTCACTCACTAGAAGTCATGCCTGTGTAATGGTTTATAATGTGGATGGAGAGTTTGGAAACTTCACTTCATAGTCTTGTACTCTGTAGCAGATATTCAAGAATGCCAACATGGTGTGTTATAAAGGGTTCAATGTCAGTCATTTTTGTCAGTTTACTTTGTTGACTTGATTTTGCAGCTGAAGGTGAGTGGACATTGTGATGGAGTTATTTCCAAGGGGAACAGGTATCTCCTTACCCATAAGGTCCAGCTACCTCAGTTGGTGAAGGTAAGCTACTTCAGAGTTGGTGATATTGACAGTGGTGGTGTACTTTGTACAGGGCTCACTCCATGGAAAAATTATTCTGGAATTTATGATTGAGTGAACTCTTCATTTCATTTTGGTTTCATGTCCACTTGAATTTTTTTCTGATTTTGGAGGTTTATAACACATTTCAGTACTGTCAGCATATATATATACATGCTCAAAGCACCATCCATAGCTTCAGACTCTGAATAAAATACTTTTTGAAGGGGATTATTTATATAAGATGTGCTGACATACCCTCAGTTTGCAACCTAAATAATATTTATTTTATAAAATTATCTCCTTTGTACCCTCAGACTATGCATTTTGAAAGACACTTTCTTGTAACAGTTGTCTCTGTTAAAATGTACCAGATTACAGTTATAACTCCTTTTGTTAAATGTTGAACATTTAAAACCTTTGTATTCCTTATTTTTAATTTAACTAAATGCAAAGTGGACTAAATGATAATGTGCAGAATCAAAACTATGCGAAGTACATTTTTACAATGTAAAGAGGTTCTTGTAGGCTCAGTCTCTTTAATATTATCACAGAAGATCAGTATCGGTCATTCTTGAACAAACAATTACATTGCATAATACACAGAAACATGTACCCCAACATGGCTTTGTATTTTATGTAATCTGTTTGTTAGAAATTATTCAGAATAGACCACTTAACTGTTCTACAGCTGTAATATTATTAGCAAAACCATTATTGGTCTGTTCTCACTGATTTATTTTGTGAACTGATTCAACAGTCCTGGTTATATATTTTTATGTTCAGAGAATTACTCACTGCTGATAAAACACCAAAAGGGAAGTAAATCTGTATTGTCTAGAATATTGCACTTGAAGACAGGATAGGGGTGCTGCGTTGCCAAAACATGATAGTGTGCACAGTTCTGTGGGAAAATCCACTTGTTTATGGTAGGAAGGCTTCCTGCCATTTGGTATCTTTGAAAGGTGATCTTGCAGATGCTGCCAGTCAAGCCCTTGAACCATCACAAATGTAAACAGGGACACTTCTCTAGCTTCCCTTGTAGCAGTGTTAATAACTACATGGCAGTGGTGTAATCAGATTACTTGACTATTTTCTGGCTGTTGAGTGGCCCATGTCATGATGTTTTGAGCAAGGTGGATGCATCTAGGTTTCTGTCTTTTTTAAGTGGAATTTAAACTGCCATGCCTGTCTTATGCTGCAAGTTTATTAATTATATGGTCTGTATACCCCAACTGGGGAAAAAAAGAACTAAGATGAAAACCATTAGCATTTTGTGGAAATAATTTGAGTGACTGATGATGGTGATGACCTGTTTCCTGCACTCTGCAGAGTTCCCTGCACACAGCTATGTATTTAACTTTGCAACTGTGACCCTAATAGGTCTTCCAGTTTATAACTGACAGCAGTTAAGTTTTGTGCGTGATGTTGCTGAATGAATGTGGTTCATCTTGAGGATACTTGTGGGAGGAGCCTATTGAAATGCTTTAGCAAAAAAAAAAAAAGCACGGGGTAATTATGGAAAAAATGTGTCAGTGTTTTATTTTCATTTGTAACAGCTACACAGCTTTTTATGTTATAAGTTATAGATAAACGGTCTATTAAAAATACTGAATATATTCTGCCCTGCACATAGGTGATATCTTTAGTGTGCTGTCAAAGGTTTGACCAACTGTCTTGCATAGTCTTACTGTTTTGTTTTTGTGCTGCATCAGATTACATTTTAGATACACAACATCCAGGTACTACTTGACACAGCAACTACGACATTCCTAACCAACAAAAAAGTAAAATCTTTTATGTGGCCATCCAGGTTAACAGAAATATAGTCTTGTTTAATCTGAATAACTTAACAAAAGTGGTAATTAAATTAGTACTTGTGACAGGCACTGGTAACATGAAACTTGCAGTTAAATCATGTAAAAAAAAATTGTCACCCCATGCTTATTTTAGAGTACTTTCAGTGTGTGTCTTAACTGTGTCTCCATTTGAATCTGCTTGTCTGACAAGTTTATGGTTCATTACTTGGAAAATTGTACTTCTCATTGCTCTGACATCTGCAAGAAGAGTAAGTGAGTTGCAGGCTGTCATGGTGGGTGAGCCCTATCGGTTCTTTTTTCCCATAGGGATATGGTCTGTTTAAGAACAAATCCCTCATTCATGGCCATGGTGGTGTGAGAGTGTAGTTTGAGTCATGCCATCAGTCTCACTTTGTGAAGCTGACTGGCTGTGTGTGGGCACTGAGGAAGTTTGAGCATGTCCTGTTATGTGTAAGTTAGCATGCACACCCTTACTCTCCCCTCTCATTCATGTTCTTGTTTCACGCGTTGTGGGCACTGAGGAAGTTTGAGCATGTCCTGTTATGTGTAAGTTAGCATGCACACCCTTACTCTCCCCTCTCGTTCATGTTCTTGTTTCACGCGTCTGCATTTTCATTTCATTCCTTTTTGCCCTCATCACATAGGAAGCTGTAGATGTTGTCACCTATAACCTGACATCAGGCATGCCCAACCCTACAGATTTCTGATTAGGTCTTTAATATTTCCTTTGTGATCCTGCTACTTTCATCACCATGCAGACCTGAATCTTCTGAATTTGACCTATCGTTGTTTCAACGGGCAGATAAAGCAGGTGCAATACCCCTGGCAAATCATCATCTGCAAAACATTTATTCTTCCTACCATATTGTTGGGCCCGCAACCTGTTAAGTTAACAAATCTCTTCACCTCTTGTTTCATAAAGTTTAATCCCTAAATACTACTTTCCTGTTTTCCTGCCTGTCAAATCCTGCCTTCTCTGCGGTCACTGTTTCACTAGCAGTTGTACAGTCTTGGACCAGTTGTATTCTAAACCAGAGTATTTTCTAAAACCATCTAAAACATTCCAGATACATTGCATAATCAAATCTAATCTGTCAGTAATCAACACACAGTCATTAGTAAATTTTTTTTTTTTTACATTTTCCTTGTACTGCATTTAAAAACACCCTTGTTGTCTGTTCTTAGTCTTCTGTTCGCTATGGGAGTTTCTAAGAGAAAAAGGACATCTCTGCCCTGCACTCTTTTCCATCCCTACTCCGCACTCTTTTTCATCCCTACTCCTCAGACAATTTCCCCATTAATTAAGAGCATTATTTTTGATAGGTGTTTTGTCCTCTAATCAAAGTTTCTAAATATTGGGCTAGTTCTGATTTTGGCCATTACTTTGCATAGAAAGCCCCATTCTACTGTATCAAAAGCTATTTTACATAAAAGAAGACATCTCTGGCATGATCCTTTTCCAGTTCTCCATCATTATAAATTCTGGCAACACCTACCAAGTGCTTTTTGCAGTCCTTCCCCTCACAAGGACTGTTTATCCGTCTCCTATTAAATCTGGAACTGACAATAATTTCCTGGGTCAAGCGAGTCCTCCCCCATTTTAAGAATCCATGCTAACTTTGCTGGTGTTAGATTTTACAAATTCACCAAAGGAGAAGAAAATGTCTTCCTGATGTTCCACCCAATCAGTGGGAGGTAGCAGCTCTAGAGGTTCAAAAGCTGCTGGACAAGAGAGTCATCCAAGGGGTCCCCCCAGACCAAAGAGGATCCGGAATTTACTTAAGGTTCTTTTTAGTGCCAAAGAAAACAGAGGACCTGACACCCATCTTGGATCTCTGTTATCTGAACCAGTTTGTAAAGAATTTGCTCTGTTGATCTTGAAGACTTGTACTATGACATTAAAATGAACAGGTGCTCTCAAAGATACCTATGCTACCATCTGGGAGCCAGTCATTACCAGTTCAGAGCCCTGCCCTTCGGTCTCACCACAACCCCCGGGGTGTTCACTAAATCTATGGCAGTTATAGCAGCTCATCTAAGACTACTCGGATACAGAGTGTTTCCTTACCTAGATGACTGGCTTCTTCGACCAGGCATCTTCTGGAAAGAGCCAGGGATTACTTACTCCAGTTATCTCACTCTCTGGGAGTTACGATCAGTCTGGCCAAGTCACAACTTCAGCCAGTTCAAGTCTTGGGAGATTATAGGGACTTGTCTATGTACAGTCAGTTGTCTAGCACTTCTACCTCGGAACAGAGTTCTAACCTTGAAATTGCACATCAGACAGGTTCTTTCTCTTTCTTCTTCCCCCGCAAAAATGGTACTCAAAGACCTAGGGTCAATGGCTGCTGTTATAACTTTAATTCCCACTACTTGTCTTCATACGAGAATTCTTCAGTGGACTCCAGCAGTGCAGTTGTGTTTTCAACGACATCCCTTACAACATCCGATAGTCTAATTTGTGCAGAAAATCTCTGTTGTGGTGGATACACTCTGAAGAAATTTGTCAAGGGCGACCATTTATTCTTCCTCCCCTGAATGCCACATTGACCATGGACGCCTCCCGTTTGGGGTGGGGCGAGGCATTATTTGGGACAGACTGTTCAGTGTTTCCCCAGAGGAGACCACTTTGCATATAAATGTACTGGAGATGAGAGCAGTGCTTCTAGCATTGCAGGCCCTTGAGAGCTCTCTTACTCTAGGAACTATTGCTATTTAAATGAACAACATGTCACTAGTCTGGTACATCAACAAACAGGGGGGGACCAGATCTTAGCCTCTGCCATGAAGCAGTAATAGTTTGGAAGTGGGCAATCTCTTCCAACTGCTTTATTGTAGCGATGCACATGCCAGGGAAGTCCAACATCTTAGCGGACATGCTCAGCAGAACCCTCAACAACAAATGCAGCAGATTCTTTGCCCTAGATGTTCATCATGTTACCCTGCTGCAGTCATCACACTTGGGTTATCCTGCCGTCAGGCGGTCCCGCAGTCGGCCCGAATTCCAAAGTCTTGGTCCGGCATCGGTTGCTGTTGCTTCTTCCCTGACGTCAGTGCGCCAGGGGTATACAAGAGGCATCCAACGCCATTTTCTTCAGTCTTTCTTGCTGCACGGTGCCCGAAGCAGAAGCAGTTCGCAAGTGCCGGTCGGCCGACTCCTGTGATTTTCGATTTTGAATTTCAGTCCGAAGTCTTCAATAAAGCTAAGTACCCCGTTGGGGAACATTTTCTTGCCTCAGTCCGATGTCAGAAAAAGTTAACAATTGCATTTCTTGTGGGAAGCAAATACCTCATAAGGACTTCCATTCCTATTGTATTCCTTGCCTAGGCCCAGACCACGACGTCACAGATTGTCGGTTTTGTGCTAGGTTTAATAAACGCACTATCAAAACGCCGTTTTGACTTCGCACGACATTATTTTGGTAGGAAATTTAATTATATCATGCCGTCAGAGCAGCCGACGACTGCAATTCATAAAAAACACAAGGATAAGGACAGGCAGCTTAGGAATAAGCCAGACCCCGAGGCCTCAGCTGGGCCTGTCGCCGGTTCTCCGGTTTTCAGTGAGGCACCTACGCAGCTCCTGACGACCGCAGAGCTGGAACCCCAGACAGCTGCCGACTCCCAAGCGGAGTCTACTAGGCCGACGCAGCCATCTACCGACACCAGAGCAGAATTGGACACCGGTGCAGAGGAAACGCCTTCGGTTGCAGAAGGTGTCTTCAGACAGACTACACTCACCATTAAATCTTATGCTAAGCTTAAAACTCCTTTAAAGCCTAAGAAAACTATTCATCAGTCTACAGGTCAAGGCCCCATGCCTAAGAAACAGATGCTTAAGATGGCTGAAGATTTAATTACCCTTATCAGGGGTTCCCATCCCCCTCCTGATAAAAGACCAAGACAAGAGGAGGATTATGCATCTTCTGACCAGGTTTCTCTCTCCCCAGACTCTTCTGAGGAACAGAATTACACTTTTCCACCTTTTGAGGATTCTGATGCTAAAGACTGTATTCCCTCAGCATCTCCCCCTGAAGACTACTCCTTTGGGAAAACATTACATACCATGAGGGAACATTTCCACTGGGAAGGCCAGGATTACTCAGATTCTAAGAAAAGGCTGTGAGAGTTCCTTTTATTACCCCAGCACAGACCTCTTGCTATCCCTCCTGTTTTAGATATTGTGGATGATGTCTACTTGGAGTCTAGTTTAAATCCAGACTCTCTACCTCCTGCTCCAGCCAAACCAGACAGATACTACAGAGTACCTGACTCACACAAATTCCTTTATAAAAGCCCTATAGCTGACCCAGAACTCCTATCCCAGGGTCCTAAGGGAGCAAAAGCTTCTATAGCTAAAAATCCTGTGCCCTTTGAAAGAGATTCCAGAGCCCTAGATAGATGGAGAAAGAAAATATATACCTCTGCAACTCTGGCTATGAGAGCATTAAATTGCCAGTTTCACATGTTGAAATATCAACATTTCCTGATGTCTCAGTTAAAACAAAAAATGAGCGCACATTCAGAACAGCCTGAATTCAAGGAAATGCAGGATCTGTTGCATGCAGCTGAACAGGTGGGCAAGCATACTTTACAATGCGGATTTGATTCATTGGAAGCATCCTGTAGAGCAGCTGTTACTGGCTCTGTCATTCGTAGACATGCTTGGTTAAAAGAACAAACCCTCCCTGACCATGTTAAAACAAAATTATTAGATGCACCTTTACAACAAGATGTATTATTTGGTGTCAAAGCAGAAGAGGTTTTAAAGAAAATGGAGGATAAGGCTAAATCTATGCAAACGGTCAAGGATTTCTTGCAGGTACAACCCCCTCGCTTCAGCAGAAATTGGCCAACAAAAAACTGGCCCTTTCCAGCTTCAGACAGATCACAGAGGGGCAAATTCAGACGCCGTAGGAGCAGAGATCAGTCACAGGGCCCTTACAAACCTCACCAATGGGGTTCTGCTACCCAGAAAGGAGGAGAAGACAGGCCCCAAGCTAGCAGAAGGCAGACACAATGACTCTATCCTCAAACTACCAAGCAAATCTCTCCTGGCAACACCCTTGGGAGGAAAACTAGCATTTTTTTTGCAAACAACTGGCACATCATCACAAAAGACAAATGGGTTCTAAACATTGTCTCTCAAGGATACAGATTCCACTTTCATACCTTACCAAGGATCAAAGGAATGCCAAACCTGCCACCAAATCAATGGGCAGAGGCACAAAAACAAATTACAACCCTCATGAACATAAGAGCCATTCAACAGGTACCTACACAGGAGCAAGGACAAGGATTTTACTCAAGACTCTTCCTAGTTCCAAGAAAGGACAAAGCATGGCGACCCATTCTGGATCTTTCAAATCTGAACACCTACTTGCAAGTGCCAAAATTCAAGATGCTAACACTACAGCAGCTTCTTCCCATGCTGGGCAAGAATGCTTGGCTAGTCACTTTGGACCTCAAGGAGGCATACCTGCATGTCCCTATCAGACAAAATTGCAGAAGACACCTCCGCTTCATTGCAGGTTCAATGCATTATCAGTTCTCTGCACTGCCCTTTGACTTCTCTACTGCGCCCAGGGTCTTCACAAAATGCCTGGCACCAGTAATTGCATGCTGCAGACCAAGAGGAATTCAAATATACCCATACCTGGACGACTGTCTTATTCAAGCAGAAAGCAAGGACATTCTTTTACAGCATCTGGCATTTGTCAAACACCTCCTAAGTTGCCTAGGGTACACAGTAAATGAAAAGAAATAAAAACTAGTGCCCTCACAAAACATAATATTCCTGGGTGCCAGCTTGAATGCAATGGCCCAGATGGCTTTTCTCACGCCAGACAAACAACGACAGCTGTTTCAATATTTCAAAATAATGGCAACAAAGACCCAACTCCCTGCAAGAAAAATTCTGCAGGCCTTGGGATTCATGGCGTCTTGCATACTACTAATACCATTTGCAAAACTGCATATGAGGAAATTACAATGGTACCTGAAAAGTGTATGGATTCAGCACAGCCACAGCTTGGAAACCATGATTCCACTCATTCCCTGCCTTCAACAGGAGTTTCTATGGTGGGCACAGGCATGTCACCTCAACAAGGGTCAGCCTTTCACCTTACCCACAGCCAGGCAAACTATGACAACGGATGCATCAGACTATGGCTGGGGAGCACACATGACAGGACAGTGCATTCAGGGCAAATGGACTACAGGTCAGAGACACCTGCATATCAATCAAAAAGAAATGCTAGCAGTGCAGAATGCCCTAACAACTTTCAAGGACCTTCTACACCCAGGACAACTACTAATAAGGACAGACAACACCACAGTTATGTGGTACATAAACAAGCAAGGGGGCACACATTCCTACCCTCTATGCAGGCAAGCAAAGACCTTGTGGAACGCTGCAATGTCTTACCAGGTTCAATTACAAGCACAATTCCTGCCAGGAAAGAAAAACACATTGGCAGACGACCTAAGCAGAAACATCATGGATCCACACGAATGGAAACTAGATCCACAAGTATTTGCAATGATAGCTTAAAGATGGGGACGCCCAGACATAGATCTGTTTGCAAGCCCCCACAACCACCAACTTCAAAAATTTTGCACAAGGACCTTCCATCCACTAGCTTGGAAAGTGGGCGCCCTCTCATTCAGTTGGAAAACATTAACAGTATATGCCTTCCCTCCACTGCCTCTTCTAGCAAAGGTACTGCTGAAAGTCAGATTAGAGAGGCCACAAATGATTCTCGTTGCACCAGACTGGCCACGCCAACATTGGTATCCAGTTTTAAGGAACATGGCCCAGGGCCCACCATGGATTTTGCCACAAATTCCTCACCTGCTCACCCAGCGAGACAATCTGATTCTACACAGCCAGCTCAAGACTTTAAACCTGGCTGCATGGCAAATTACCTGAACAACCAGCCAACACCTTTATCCAAAGCTGTTATGGATGTCATTCTGGAGGCCAGGAGGCCCAGCACCAGAAAAGCCTATTCAGACAAATGGAAAAGATTTTGTGCCTGGAACCAGGCTAAAGACCTAAATCCCCTGGAGCCGAACATTCCTCAGATTCTACAATATTTAACTGAGATGTTACACAAAGGACTTTCCTTTTCATCTATTAAGATCCACGCCTCAGCAATTTCAGCTCATTATAGCACGGATCCTCCTTTATTTTCACACCCACTCCTAAGACAGTACCTCAGAGGGGCTAAGAACTTAAGACCACCAAGGAGAGCTCCAACACCTACTTGGGATCTCAACTTTGTCCTGGAAAAGCTTACAGTGCCGCCCTTTGAGCCAGCTTTTTCAACTGATTTAAAATTTTTCATGGAAAACTGCCCTACTTCTATCAACAACCTCAGCTAGAAGAGTCTCGCACTACAGGCACTAATGGCAGTGGAACCTTTCCTCATTTTTCATCAAGACAGAGTTTCTCTACGAACTAATCCTTCCTTTATGCCAAAGGTGGTATCCAGTGTGGCCTTAAACCAAACCATTCACTTGTCCACCTTCTTCCCAAATCCTCAGAACAAAGGAGAAAGACTCCTGCACTCTTTGGACATTCACAGGCAATTACGTTACTACTTGGATAAAACGAAGGCTTTCAGAAAAACTGACCAGCTCTTTGTAGCGTATGCTACAGGATCACAAGGAAAAGCTATCTCAAAACAGACCATTTCTAAATGGATAGGACATTGCATACGTTTCTGCTACACACATCATGGGAAACCAGTACCTGCTAACATTAGGTCCCACTCCTCCAGAGTTACAGCTACATCAGCAGCCTTTCTCAGGGGAGTGCCAACCAAGGATATTCTGGAAGCTGCTACTTGGAGTTCAGTGCACACCTTCACCAAACACCATCACTTACCTCTTTACTCTAAGACTAGAGATGGTTTTGCCACTGCAGTTTTGCAGGGCCTACTAGCTTCTTCTAACCCTGTTTGACTCCACCTCCCCTCCTTAGCTTTGGGATTAAACCCAAGTGTGATGAACATAGTACAGTTTTGTACCTACCATAAATGTAGATGTTCGAGTGTTCACCCTGCTGCAGTCCAGGTTACCCTCCCTCCATCCCCTCTGAACTAGCTGAACTTATCTCTACCACTTTATCCTATTCTACATCTGTGGTGTATTTGCTTGTACCTAAGGGTTTTGTTTTATTTTTATATAGCCATATGTACATATATATATTTATATATATTTTGCCTACCTTTTGGGGGCACCTGACATCTGGGGCAAGAAAAACTGAAGAAAATGGCGTCTGATGCCTCTTGTATACCCCTGGCGCACTGACGTCAGGGAAGAAGCGACAGCAACCGACGCTGGACCAAGACTTTGGAATTCCGGCCGACTGCGGGACCGCCTGACGGCAGGATAACCCAAGTGTGATGACTGCAGCAGGGTGGACACTCGAACATCTACATTTATGGTAGGTACAAAACTGTACTTTTTCCCTCAGGGGCATTCACTGAAAGATGCTCTAGTCCTTGTTTGGCCCTCCACTCTCCTTTGTGTACCCTCCCCTGCCGCTTATCCCTACATTTCTTCAGAAAGCACCCCGGTTGATGAGCAAAGTAATCCACATTGGACTCTTCTGGCCACAGCAAGTGTGGTTTCCCTTCTTATGGTCTCACCTAGTATGTCCTACATGGGCATTGGATCCCACTCCAGACATTCTGTCACTGTCGGGGATGATTCATCCGGATATTGCAGGCCTCAAATTGACCACATGGTTTCTCCAGTTCCAGTGATGGCTAGACATTCCAGGCTTTCCTCCCCAGTTCGCCAAATTATTTTTTTCATATCACAAACTAGGAAAATTTATAAGACTAAATGGAAGATATTTTCTTTGTGCTTATCAGAGAGAGTTGGATTCTTTCACTACTCCACTCCCTGCTGTTTTAGATTTCCTTGCATCCATTTTTCAAAGAGAGGCAAGTTTCTCCTACCATCAAAGTTCAGTTAGCAGCCATCTCCAACTACCACATCAGAAGTAATGCTTCTCCTTTGACTTCATTTGAGTTATATAAGGCCTTTCTTAAAGGTACCTTTATTACTTAGACCCCCAATTACAGACCCCACTTCACATTGCACATTGGGACCTGACTTTGGTATTACAGACTTTGGTGCATTCAGTTTTTGAACCTTCAGCTAAAGTAGACCTTAAATTTTTGTCTTGGAAATTTTTGTCTTTGGGAGAGACTTAATGGAATTGTTGATGGGAACCATAGTTCTTGTTAGTTCCTGGTCTTTTAGCTATCACTTTTCTGTCATATCTATGTTAAGATACCTTGTTTGTGATATACTGTAATAGCAACAAACTCGATCTGAGGCAACACGGTGGTCAGGGGCATTATGGGTAAGGGAGGAGCTCAAGTCCGATCCTAGAATCTAGAGAAAATGGGATCCGATCTGATTCCATATGTTGAGGAAGAATGAAAATGGACTACACATATGTATAGTTATGGTGAGTACATAACTTTTATTTAGTGCTAATCTATTATTAAAATCATACTGATATAATAATGGAGTGGCTAACTGTCATTTGCTAAATTGCCTCCTAAACTCCTTGCTATAAAGATGAGCACTTCTCCAGGCATCTCTAGATCAGCTGTCTCACTTTATGGTGGAGATGACCGTCTTACATAGCCCATACATTATAATCCTGCTAAAAAAACATTGAGGCAGTAGCAGTATCATCATAAGTTACATTGGCTGAGCAAAACAGCTGCATCTACTACAGTTAAAATCTATTTTATCAGACTTCTGACCTTGACAGTTCTAAGATGTTAAGGTACTTAAAGCGGTCTCTGCTTACATTTGGGGGCCTGGAAAATGCAGCAACAGGTGTTGCTGCATGTTTTTCTGAAGTAGAAAATCAAACTGAATTAATTTTGGTGTGAAATTAAAAAAAAGAAAAGAAAATGAGGGGGGCACAAGAAATGTGTGAATACTTTGAGTACCCGAAGATATGGAGGGCTGGGATATGCTGGCCTTCCCTTGAGGTGTGACTACCTGAGATTCTTGGTAAGCCAGAAGCGAAAGATTTTCTTCTTGATGGAGCTTCTCATTGCACCCTAAATTATCTTCTAAGAATTGTAAACCACGAGCAGTGAGAATTAATCTAGAATGAGCATTTCTTCAATGAGCGTGTTGAAGAAATTTTAAATAGTTTACACGGTTTTCTGCTTTGTGTTGCATGTTGATGTTTGCAGCTTATGTTAATTTGATTACAGTGGATTGGATTAATAACAGTGTTACTTGATGGCTTATGATCAGTTTAGTTTGCATTTTTGCAGTTTTACGCTTGCATTTAAGAAGTCTCAGTAGGTCACTAAAATAGGACAGTCATTTTGAACCTAGTTGAGACATTTAATGTTTTGTGAGCTGTTTAATTGCTTGAATTTGCAAGGCATCCCATACTTTTTGCGATTTATTTGATTAGTTTATTTTTTTAAACTGTATAGTATAGTATGGTTGCTCTAAATATTATAACATGATCTAACATAGTTCCTTCCTGTCTTTAAAAGAATTTGAAGATTTGCTGAAAGGTCTGATAGGGCATTGGGGAAAGGGGTTGCAGACAGGATTGATGTAATTTTGCTCAGATAGCTTGATGGGTAGATTTATTTTGAATAATTACGGCAATATTTTACTTGAGGGCCTCACCATTTTGTTTTGCGCAGAAGTGGGCGTGTTGCAAATTGAGTGACAACCCGGTCTGCATATGTAATTGGCCTTCAAGCAATCGCGCATGCATACATGATTCATAGGTTCATTGGTTGGTACTAGGCTATCAGCCCTAGGGCCTGTTACAAGCCTAGCCATAACAATTCCCTGGCTATTTCTTCCCACACTATTTACTTCCCTGGACCCCTGTCTAGCAGGGTGACTGACGTGATCCCCGGTGTGAATTTCCTTTCTCCCATCCAATCGTCAAGGTTCCTTTTGAAGAGGGCCAAAGAGGCACTTTGCTTGACATGTATGGGCAAATCTATTCCAGTGTCTGGGGAGTCTCGTCAGGAACCTATCCTTCCAGCATGTTTTGTTTATTGTGATGACAAAGTTTAGATCCCTGGAGTGTGTGGCTCTGAGGGACTGGGATTTCTTTAAGTGTAGCATGTCCAACAGTTCTGGGTTTGACATGGCCTTGTATGTTAAGCAGAGATTGCCTCTAAGTAGACGATATGCGACAGAGTATAGCTGGAGTTTTTTAAGGCGGTCAGCGTAGGGCATCTGCTTTAGGCCTGTGATTCTTTTAGTGAGGTATTTCTGCTGCCTTTCCAGTTGTTGCAGATGTCTTGAGAGGTACATACCAAACGGGGCATTGTATTCTATAATGGGTCTAATGAGGAATGAGTACAGTGGGACAATGACCTCCTTTTTTTCTGGATGAAAAGCCCTTAGTGATGAGGTGTACCACATAGAAGGATTTTCCTGACTGTTGTGGCGATGTGGTTATCGAAGGTGAGACCACTGTCCACCTGTGTCCCTAAGTCTCTTATCACACTTTCGGTGTTTAGTGTACTGCCACCTATATGGTAATTCACGGGTACATGTTTTTTCCCAGACGGGATAACTATACATTTCTTGGCATTGAGCTTGAGCCCATGGCTCTGGCACCAAGCATCTGTTTCTGTAAAGCCCTTTTATAGAGTATCCACATCATTTGGGAATTCAATAATGGCTCCCAGTTTGCAGTCATCTGTGAACTTTGTTAGCCTGAGTCCCTTAGTGTTGGCCTGTACTTTAGAGAAGTAGATGCCAAACAAGAGCGGTCCCAGGACTGAACCCTGAGATACTCCACTTGTCTGGAGCTGGATTTAGAGTCTGCTACTTTTTACAGTGTGGGTTCTATCAGTAAGCCAGTTAGCAACCCATTGGGTGACATAGGGATTAATGCCCAGCTTAGTAAGTTTATCTAAGGCAGGTGAGTTTTGATGTGAGAATATTAACGTTTCTCCATGGAATCTTGGTATTAGGCTCAAAAAAGCAGTCTGTTTCTACTTTTCTGCCATGTCATTCAACAGTACAAATAATCCTTTCCTGTTAACCCTTTCAGCAAATTATTTAGGAACTTGCTGCTTAGCCAGTCATTTTCCATATCAAGTGTTACATAAATACAGTGGTCTTTACTACCGGTCCGTCCTTTCTGCCAAAAGAAGTACCTTCTGCTACTCTTAAACTATCCATTTAAGGTAATGTGATGCGTTATACATCACATTACACAAATAAGCTGTCAGGAGAAAACATAGTTTCTGTAGTATGTTGGCGTGTTACTGCTAGTCTAAGGCAGCCCTTTTTCATCTTGCATCCTGTCTGACAAAAAATACCAGACTGTTATAAAAAAAAAAAAGAAACCTCACCTGCCTTGGTCTGTACCTTCCATTCATATGATTGACTGAACCCACCAGCCCACTCCTTGAAAAAGTATGTTCTCATATCTACATTAAACTGTCTACCTTTGCTCTCCATCTCCTGAGCGTGGCCCTTCCTTATCACACTGTTACTTTTAATTGTGATTCTTTCACACTTCTTTTAGTGTATCGTGTACCTTATAGTGTATATATATTCTGTTCTCTCTCCCATCTTTTCTTTGAAAAGAAATGTAACTGTTAAGTCTTTCCTCATATATTATATCCTCTGATCCCTTTACTGTCCTTGTTGCATGCACTATTTCTAGCACTCTAATTGTAATATTGGGAATGATTGATGTTGGTAACGTTTTACTGTTTTATTTATTGTTATATTACATGTCAGTGCACTTGTTTTCTTTTTTGACATCCGATGGTACATTTGGAGGGAATGCGTATTCATAAATGACATATCACGGGGGTGGGTTTTGGGCGGGGCTTGCTAGTTGCTACTGCGCATCTGGCGAGGCCCTCAAGTAAAATATCACCGTAATTTCTTCTGTGTAAAGTTTGCTGAATTCAGCTAATGTTCTGAATTTTAATTAATGGCCATCTGTTATTAGAGATGCTTGCTTTATAGTTTGAAAATATATTTTGTTCGTCTTTGGTATATGGTAGAAATGGATGGGGAGTGACTTTCTTGTCTTGTTTAACTGACATGCTGAAGTTCTAACAGTCACTTACCAAGAAGGGTTAGTGGCAGTTGATCATTGGACTGGTTTGATGCATTAGGAAGTATTTCCCTCAGGAACTTGTATTTGATAGGGTATCATTATTTGTTTATTTTATTTGTGTAACATTTGTTTACTGGGAAAGTCCGACTTGGAACAAAGCCAGTTTTCAGGGGAGGCCCAGGGAGAAACACTCCAGACGCATGTCTTTGTAACATGGGAGGAAACTGGAGCACCCGGAAGAAACCCACATGAATATAGAGAGGGCATACAGACTCCACACAGAAGGCACTCCAGCCAAGAATCGAACCAGAGAACCTCTTAATGTGAGGTGACGATGCTACCACTGCACTATTATTATTGGAATGACTCAACTCTTGCTGAGAATTTTCACAGAGGTTAGTTGCAGATAATGACATTCAGTATCATTAGAAGGTATAATATGTTACTATTTTTTTTTTCTTGACATACGATTATATGCAGTAGGAATCTTCACCGCTCTACTGGAGGACTCTGGCAGAGAATGAGATTGAGAGAAACTTGTATTGCTGCTTACTGCAAAGGGTAGTCATGAGGAATTATTTGTGTGTGTGTGTGTGTGTGTGTGTGTGTGTGTGTGTGTGTGTGTGTGTGTGTGTGTGTGTGACCGTGTATAACATGTATATAACCTATATAACTGATCCATTCCAACTTAATGAAAAAAAAACTGTACTCGGACTCTGTCAAATACACATGCATCAAAAGACAGTTAATGAAAAAAGTGCAAAACATCCGTTTGTTCTTTTACGGGGGGGGGGCAAGCTTCCCCCCGCCCGTGTCCCTCACACCCTTAACTAAAAGTAACTTAAATGTACTAACTCGTAGATCGCACCATATTAGGAAAAAGATGAAACCAACTTCTCTGTATTCCATGACCTTGACATTGTCAGCGTTCTAACTTATTCGGTCAGTGTGCATGCTGTTCAGTAACTTTGATTTGAATAATGAGCACTCAACAACCAAAATAGTGGGGACTGTGTGTGTGTGTGTGTGTGTGTGTGTGTGTGTGTGTGTGTGTGTGTGTGTGTGTGTACATATAATTTATATACAAGGCCCACTATTAAAATGTGGAAGGTCAGAAGAAATGATCCAGTAATCGAAAAATGTCATTTCCATATCATCAACCTGCCTATAATTCCGACCGACCTTTCTTTGACATCTGCATTCGACATTAAATGAAATAGCAGGAGGTGACATCAGACACCCAGGCTATTTTGTTTAACGTCTCCTAAAACTTTTAATTCTGCAACAGTACTTTTTACTTTTTTGCAGGAGTGTAAGACCCCTTGCACTACCCATGTGCTTTTACAGGCAGGTGGTGGTTGTATCATTTGCCAAAGTGTGGACCTTGGCACCTCCTGCAGGTAAAAATAGAGCACGAGAAAAATACCTGGGCAGCTGTATTGAATGCACATAAAGAGTGAGTAAGCTGCAACTTGTGGCACTTTTTGGCTGCAGTTATTCAGTTGCTTGTCACGTGTCCCACATTTTATTTCAAAGTTTGTCACCTTGATTAGGTTTTCGCAACTTGCATGATGATGGGTTGAGGTTGCTTTCCAAAATAGCATGAAGTCTGTTACACAACTTGTTTTTGCCTTGGATATCAGTTTGTATATCAGTTATATTTATTTTGCATCAAGAAGCTTTGCCTTTAATGTTAGGAATGGATGGGTTGTGTATAAGATTTTCTCATCAACTAACGAGAGCTTAATTACTGTTTGAACTAGGTAGCTGCATTTCATTAAAATATTCTTCTCTTCTTGCATTGTGATGGCTTGTACTGCAGTTGTATCAGTTGTACAAGGAAAATAGCAACGGTGTTTCTACTTGTACGAGTTTAACACAACGTTGCTAATGATTCAAAACAGAAGAGGTTTGCTTCACTTGAGTTGTTAAACTGAACAGTAATGCTAGCTGTTGCAGTTTCTTGGAAATATTTTCATTAAACTTGGCTTATAATATTGTTTGGAGGTAGCCATAGACTGCGGCAGACTTCTTATAATTTCTTTGCACCGCTGTAGTCTGTGCTACTGTCTCATACAAGGTTTTGCAGCACACACCTGTCTTTGGTGTAATAAGCTGTCCTGTCCGCCTTTCCCTCTTCTCTTCCACTCTTTTAACTTCTTGAGTTGCATCTCTGCAGTTATAGTGATATTGTGCTTCTAATGGAAGAAATGTTCTATGAAAACAGTAATGCAAGATGTTTATGGTGGCCTAAAATCTGTTACACATTAGCATACATTTAGTGTTAATTATTTCTAAGATGAAATCAGTGGTAAATATGCTTAAAGCAACACATTTTAATCATGTGAGTTTAGAGTTAAAAGCTACTACTAGCTGTTCTGCGTATTGCCTTTTTTACATATTTTGAAATCTTTATTCCATTTCTAGAAAGCTAAAGGTTGGTATTCATTGTTGTGGATATCATTGGGCTGGAAAGGATTTGCATAACAATCTAACTTCATTGTATATATTATAGCATAAGCATCGACCCCTTTTTTCCAGTTGTGTACATGGGGTTGGGTTGTTTCATCGACAGTAACCATGTCCTAGAGCCAGTGTTCATATTACCACTGTCCGTCTTCCATAATGTGTGTGTGTGTGTGTGTGTGTGTGTGTATGTGAAGACAACCCAGCTGCAGATTGAACCAGTGAACCTCTTGATGTCTTCATATTGATCACTGCTATAGTAGCCTAAGCTACACGGGTTATATCCTACAATGAGATATAACAGTCAGCCAGTTTCCAAAGCTTCAGGGCACCTTCCACAACCCCAAACCATTAGTCCGCTCAAGCTGAGCTGACTAAAAAGACAGGTTTGGGTGCCAAGCCCTTCGGAGCTTTCCTGCTGCCAAAGACTACGTCCTTGTGAGTGGGCTTATGCTGTTTCTTTGCTGGGCAGATAAGTTCCCTTTGGGAAAAACCTTCCATTTAAATAAAATGTTTAGTAATACTTTTCTGTTCAAGAAAGTTATTTTAAAGCTAGGAGTTTGTGCTTTACAGACTGTCACAAGACTGTATCATACTTTAAAAGAGAGTGCATTTTTTTCTATCACTTTAAAAGTTGTTTAAAGTAATTGAAAACCATTTCTTCTGGGGAGGAATCATGTTTATTTTACTTTACGAGGCTGGCTAATTGTTTTTAAGTGCTTGTTACTGTGTTTTTCTTTGAAAAAGCAACTAAAATTTTTTTTGGGTTTTGCTGCTTGTTTTACTTGGGAGTGAGTCAGTTTGTTCCATAGTCAAGTTGAAAATAGTGTCTGTCCTACAGTTGTTCCTCCTTCTAGCCACAAAAAGAAAAAAGTAAACAGCCTTTACCACTACAGCAGGCTAGCAATTTGCCTCAGCAGCAGGTGGGTGACTCTGCTATGGCCATTTGTTGTATTTCATACAACTCATCTTTTACCTCGGATCCCTCTGGTGTAGCATCTACAGCCATTATGGAAAGGGGTTTAGCCACATCCTCTGTAGCTGTTGAGACACCATGAGTGGGCAAGGGAGAGCCATTATTGTCAGTCCTGGGAGAGAGAACAGGGAAGGCTTCCCTGTTTTGTCAGAATGTTGTGCCCATCGATGGGGAAGCTGCTTTGAACACTGGTGGCTTCTTTTTTTCTGCCAAAAAGAAACAAAAGTAAAAATGCGTCTGTTCCTCCTCAAATTTCTTCAGACAGTAGTACTTTATTGGGTCTGGTGCAGGGTTTTTATTTAGGCTTTTGATCCTTATTTATTCTTTTTGTGGTAAAAGAAAGAAGGATACCTATTTTCCTGAGCAGAGTCAAGGTTCTGAAACAGGACAGATAAATGAATGGACAGATAACAGGTTTTCTCCACAGATGTTCTTCGTCTTCCATTGCTGCAGTCCTTACTATTGGGTATAGTCCGCATCCAGTCGGCCCGAATACCAGAGTATAAGGCTGACGTCGGTCAGGGCGCATTAGACTGACGTCAGTACGTCAGGGTACTAATGCGCATGACCGGCGTCATATCCTCAGTCTTTTTTGCCGCGCTGTCCGATGCAGAAGCAGTTTTGCGAGTGCAGGTTGGCGTTCTGAAATATTTCCGAAACCGGAGTTTCAGACCGAATCAGAGTTGGCTAAGTACCCCGTTGGGGAACATTTTGTTTTTCTTGCCTCAGTATTTAACCGGATGTCAGAAAAAGTGAATAACTGTATTTCTTGTGGGAAACAAATACCTCATAGGGATTACCATACATTGTGTATACCTTGTTTAGGGCCTGAGCACGACGTTGTTGGTTGCCGCTCTTGTGCTAGGTTTAACAAACGCACTATTAAGAGGAGGTTAGACTGTGCCAGATTAGTGTTTGGGAAGCGTTGCAATTATAAAATGCCGCCGGATGCTCCGGCGCCCGCTTCCAAGAAGCGCAGGGACAAAACAGCGAAGCCTAGGGTTGATGAACCGGCAGTCCCAGACGACGGTTCTTTAGATGGCTCAGTGGAGCCAGAGGTTTTGCCAGGAGTTTCTATAGAGTCTCAGGCAGAAACTTTGCTGTTACAGGATGTACCCTCTCAGGAGGCAGGCCAGGCTGAGGCGGCTTCTCAGGTAACTATTCTTCCCTCTCTTCCCAAAGTAGTTAGAGCCTCTCCTTCTGTTGCCAAAACTTCTTTTAGAGGTAGGCCAACTTCAGCTTCAGTAGGGGCTTCTCCTAGCCTTCGGGTTCTGTGCCTAAGAAACATATGCTTAAAATGGCAGAAGATTTGATTACTATGATTAGAGGTTCTATGGGCCCTCCTGATAAGAGGCCTAGAGTGGAACCAGAGTTTGACAGTTTTGAACAGGGTTCAGGGGCTTCTGAATCTTCTGCGGAAGATTTGCAGGAGTATCCTCATTATTCTGATTCTGATGTGGATGATGCCACTCCTTGGCTTCTCCTCCTGAGGATTTTTCATTTTCAGAGACTCTGCATTCCATGAGGGAGCACTTTAAATGGGAAGGCCAGGATTACTCTGATTCCAGGAAGAGGCTTAGGGAATTCTTGTTTTACCCCAGCATAGGCCCTTAGCTATACCGCCTGTGTTGCATGTGGTAGAAGATGTTTTGCAGAGGCTTCCCTGAACCCTGATTCTTTGCCTCCTGCTCCTGTTAAACCTGATAGGTACTATAGGGTGCCGAAGCTCATAAATATTTGTTTAAGAGTCCTAGGGCGGACCCAGAAACTGTTTCTCAGGGGCCTAAAGGTGTTAAGGCCTCTGTGGTTAAGAATCCTGTTCCCACTGACAAAGAGGCAAGGGCATTAGATAGGTGGGGTAAGAAAGTGTATACTTCTTCCACTCTAGCCATGAGGGCGTTAAATTGTCAGTTTCACATGCTGAAATATCAAAATTATCTCCTTTCACAATTGAAATCTAAGGTGGATGCTTTGGCGGAAGGTATTGATTGTAAAGACTTGCTGGATTTAGTTTATGTGTCTGAACAAGTGGGCAAGCATTCTTTGCAATGTGGTTTTGATGCTGTGCAGGCCTCCTCGAGGGTGGCTGCCACTAGTTCTGTTCTTCGCAGGCATGCCTGGTTGAGGGATCAAAATTTGGCTGAGCATGTTAAGACAAGGATTTTGGATGCTCCTTTACAGTCTGATGTGTTGTTTGGTTCACCTGTGGAAGCAGTTTTGAAGAAAATGGAGGACAAAGCTAAGTCTATGCAAACTGTTAAAGATTTTTGCAGGTACAGCCACCGAAGTTTAGTAGAAATTGGCCTGCTAAGGGGTGGACATATCCTGCTTATGATTCCCAGTCTAGGGGTAGGTCTAGACGTGGTAGGGGCAGGGCTCAAGGTTCTTTTAGGCCTAGAACAGGGAGTTCACCTGCTCAGACTTTTGGTGAGGGCAGGGGTCAGTCCTTTCGTAAACAGACCCAATGACCTGCCTTTTCAGCTGCCAGTAGATTCTCGTCTGGCAGCTCCTTTGGAAGGACAACTGTCTCTTTTCAAAAGGAATTTGGGATTTAATTACTCAAGACAGATGGGTGTTGGACATCATTCTACCAGTCCCTGTGTCAAAAAGGGGCCTAGGATTTTATTCTCGCATGTTCCTAGTACCAGAGAAGGGGAACACGTGGAGACTGCTTTTGGATTTATCTCTCCTCAACACTTATCTGGACATTCCCAAGTTCGAGATGTTGACGTTACAACAGCTTTTACCCCTGCTGGGCAAAGATCACTGGATGGTAACTTTAGATCTCAAGGAAGCTTACCTTCATGTGCATATCAGGCTAAGTTACAGGAAGTATCTGCAGTTTCAAGCTGGAGATTCTCATTATCAGTTCTCTGCATTGCCCTTTGGCTTATCTACTGCCCAGAGTATTCACAAAGGTTCTGGCTCCAGTGATAGCTTACTTCAGGCTACAAGGACTTCAAATCTCTCCTTATTTAGACGACTGCCTGATTCTGGCTCAAGAAAAGGAAGACCTTCTACAGCATCTGGAATATCTTATAGCAGTGCTAAGATGCCTAGGGTATTCTGTGAACGAAATAAAGTCCAGTCTAGTACCCTCTCAACACATGTGCTTTCTGGGTGTGAGACTGAATACAGCAGCCCAGATGGCCTTTTAACCCCGGACAAACGAAAGAGTCTGTCACTTTACTTCCATCCACTATCTCATCAGTCCGTGCTGACTGCAGAGACAGTCCTTCCAGCATTAGGGTTCATGGCATCTTGTATTCTGGTGCTTCCCAATGCCAAACTGCATATGAGGAAGTTACAATGGTATCTCAAAATGTATGGACACAGCACTGCCAGGATTTAGACACTGTCATTCAAATAATACCTTGCCTTCAAAGAGTATTTTTGTGGTGGGCTCAGGAATGTCACCTAAACAAGGGACTCTCTGTGACCCGGCCAGAGGCGAGTCAGATTTTACCGACAGATGCCTCAGACATTGCTTGGGGAGCTCATCTAAATGCAAAGTGGATACAAGACAAGTGGCCTGCCAGACTACAGCATCTACATATCAACATACAGGAGTTACTTCTTCCAGGGCAGGTGTTGATTCTAACAGACAACGCAACTGTCATGTGGTACTTCAACAAACAAGGGGAACACATTCTTATCCTCTATGCAGGCATGCAATGATTTTATGGGAGACTGCCACGCCTGCACCTAACTCTTCAGGCAAGGTTTCTGCCAGGAGCACAGAACTCCTTCGCAGATGTGTTAAGCAGACAAATCATGGATCCCCACAAGTGGAAACTGGATCTTCATGTATTTCAGAAATTGACAGTGTCATGGGGAACTCCAGACATAGATCTGTTCGCTTCTCCACTAAACCACCAGCTGCCACAGTTTTGCACAAAGGGGTTTCATCACACAGCTTGGAAAGTGGATGCTCTGTCTTTCAGTTGGACAAACCTTCATCTGTATGCCTTTCCACCTCTGCCTCTTCTTCCAAAGGTACTGTTAAAGGTCAGACAGGACAGGCCAAGGATGATTTTGATAGCTCCAGATTGGCCTCGGCAACACTGGTACCCTCTACTACGGAGTCTGGTAAAGAAGCCTCCATGGCCTTAACCTTTGACTCCGCATCTGTTATCCCAGCAGGACGGTCATCTGCTCAATGTCAAGCTTCACTCTCTTCCTCTGACAGCCTGGCATATTCTGTGTTGAAACACAGCAGGTCTCAACTTCCTCAACAAGTTTTAAATGTGATTATGGAAGCTAGAAGACCTAGTACAAGGAAAGTGTACGCAGCAAAATGGAAAAGATTTTTATTTTGGAGTAAAGCAAAGAATTTGGAGATTTCTGAGCCTAATTTGGGTATGGCTCTTCAATATCTTACTGAGTTACTGGACAAGGGTCTGTCCTTCTCTTCCATTAAGATTCATGCTGCAGCGATCTCAGCTCACTATGATTGTGACCCACCATTGTTTTCGCATCCTTTGTTCAAGCAGTTTCTTAGAGGGGCTAAGAATATAAGACCCCCACGTAGAGCTCCTACTCCTGCTTGGGATCTCAATTTTGTGTTGGAAAAACTTACTCTACAACCTTTTGAGCCTGCGGCTACTGCTGAATTGAAATATTTGTCATGGAAGACTGCTTTTTTGTTGGCTATTACTTCTGCAAGAAGGGTGTCTGAGTTGCAGGCCCTTATGGCAGTCGAGCCCTTTTGATTTTCCATAAGGATAGGGTATCATTACGTACTAATCCTTCCTTTATGCCTAAGGTGGTTTCTAGTGTGGCTTTAAACCAAACTATTCATTTGCCTACCTTTTATGCAGACCCCAAAATAAAGGGGAAAAGATTTTGCATACTTTAGATGTACACAGGCAATTGCGTTATTACTTAAGCAGGACTAAGGATTTTAGGCAGTCTCAGCAGTTGTTTGTTTCTTTTGCTTTGAGTTCGCAGGGCAAGCCTGTGTCAAAACAAACTATTTCTAGGTGGATTGGCTTTTGCATTGCATTTTGTTATTCCCATCATGGCAAGGAGGTTCCAGCTGGGATTAGGCCTCATTCCACTAGGGCTACTGCCACTTCAACAGCATTTCTACGGGGTGGCAACTAAGGATATTTTGGAAGCAGCTACTTGGAGTTCAGTGCATACTTTCTCTAAGCATTATCACCTTCCTATCTACTCTAAGTCTAGGGCTGGTTTTGCCACAGCTGTTTTGCAAGGCATGTTGTCAGCTCCTGCTTCTTTATGATTTGCCAGCCTCCTTACCTCTGCTTTCGGATTCTACCCAATAGTAAGGACTGCAGCAATGGAAGGCGAAGAACATAGTACAGTTTTGTACCTACCATAAATGTAGATGTTCGAGGATTCCATTGCTGCAGTCCAATTTACCCTCCCTCCTTCCCCTCTGTGTTTAGGGGTGGTTGTGTAGGTGATTTACCTGCTTATATTTTTGTATATATTGTTCATGTTTTGGTGCAGGTATTTTGGGCCTTGTCTTTTTAGGGTCTTCTGACATCTGGGGCAAGAAAAGACTGAGGATATGACGCCGGTCATGCGCATTAGTACCCTGACGTACTGACGTCAGTCTAATGCGCCCTGACCGACGTCAGCCTTATACTCTGGTATTCGGGCCGACTGGATGCGGACTATACCCAATAGTAAGGACTGCAGCAATGGAATCCTCGAACATCTACATTTATGGTAGGTACAAAACTGTACTTTTTCCAATACGGACTCATAAGAGAGCTCAGTTTCTGATTCTGCCCTTGAGACTATTTTCAGAATGTGTCCGTGTTTTCAGTGAGAGTGCACTGAGGTTTCTCAGTCCTTCAGAAAATTTTATAAGCTGTTTGTGGCATCCCTCGTCTGGGCCACTGATCATGGAGTCTCAATCCTCACCACTGACACTTGTGAGGAATGTTCAGTGTGAGAAAAATAGACACAGTATTTTCAGATGCAGCTGTCTGCACCAAGTAAAGTTTCACTGAAGAGCACACAGTGAATTTGCACACCAGTCCTGGGGCTGGGCTTTCTCTCCAGGCCCCAAATAAGACTCTCCATGGCACTGACCACCATAGAGCTGAGTCCTTAGCCTGGTGTTCCATGCCAAGTCCTCCACCACCCTGGTCTATGAAATTAGTGCTGTCAGTGTCCCTGTTCAAAGTAGCTGTCTCACACACACACACACACACACACACACACACACACACACACACACACACACACACACACACACACTTGGGAAATGCTGGCACAGGTTACCTGCTTTGCCACCATCACCCAGACTATAAGGTAGATTTACTGCCACCAGAACACCCAAAGCCAGCTACTTTAAGGCTCTTTCCTGGGTACCCAATTACAATTAGTAAAATTAATACTTATGCAAATGGTAGTGTTTAACCAAGCAGCAAAACTTTTTCAGGAATGTGGAGCCACAGGGCCACTAAATGCAAGTACTCTCTAAGGATGAATATTTTGTAAAAGATCAGCTGCAATGAAAGGTTTAGATATATTTAGTAATAAATAATTAAAAACAAACAAAAAAAAAACATGAAAATACTGAATGTTTACAATAAACACAGAGGAAAAAACTCAGACACAGAAAAAAAAACAACATGTAGCTATACTTTTTTTTTTTTTTTTTACTTACTGAAGAATTACTGTTCCCTAGTTACTTACTAAAGCAAGGCAAAGTGAAAGTGGATGTGTGTTTTGTCAGGTCCAAAAACAGAATGCACTCCTCACAAACTCTCTCTAGTTTCAAATAGAATTTCAGTGTTGGATACAGAATGACATCACATCTGGTCACCTGACTCTCTGGTTTCCACACTACCCTCTCAGTAGAAATTGAGCCAGGATCTGGCACTGATGTGTCACAATACACACACACGGAACTTTAACTAAAGTCTATTACAGCATCTGGAAACTAAAACAATTCCAACATTTCCACCCTTCTTGCAGAAACTAACAAGCCATTCTCTGGCACCCCAAGGTAGCAGTTAGTTCACCACTAAGGACAATAGAGTAGGATCCTAGTCCCGGCATTTCAACGACGTTACATCTCTGGCTGCATTCAGAACTGACTGATAAAATCTTTATGGACTAAACTAAGCAATTTAATTTTAGGCTATTTTTCTTAAGGTTGGGCTGGGCTAAACTTAACTCCTTCCCTTCTGGTATCATCTGTTAAAATATATACATTTAATCAGTTACAACATTAGTATGACATACATGTATATTCCTTTTCTGTCCACCAGGACCCACTGTTGATACTTTTTTAACACAAGTAACTTTACAAATATATTTTTAGCATAAGCATCTGTACAAATCAGGTTGATATTCAAATGACATATAATTATTTACAAAACTCCAGCTGGCTATGCTGACATATGTTACACATGCACTGCCCTACTTCTCCTGGCACAGCTGTCACTACCTCACATCATCACAACTGTTACAGAAGAAAATTCCAGAACCTTCACCAATTCCTCCAGTTCAGTCAGCTTTGGAAGTTATAACGTATGTGTCTCATCCGGTAATTTTCCTGATAGCCAGAGTTTTGCTTCTAAAAAGGCAGATATAATGTGTATCTGTAAAGCTCCTCAGTCTTTTTACATTTTCTTACCACTCTTCCCAAACCAGACCCAGCAGCTGTAGCTTTAGTTAACACTGCTGCTGCTAAACAATTAGCTTAGTCCTATTTTCCTCTTTCTGGTAAAGATAGGCAGATTATTGATGGGTACTAGAAAATAGTATATGCTCCTGGAATTTTGATCTGTAGAATTTTGAATCGTCAAGCTCACATGTTTGTTTATTCTGACTGATTGTGAAAAGTATGAGGAATGTTTGTTCTGTGGTTTCTTTTTTGTGAGAAAATTTTGCTTTAAATGATGTTTCTTCTGTTGGTACTACTCACTGCTCTCTTTACTGTGTGTGGTTCTTCCAAGGCTATGGGTTGCAATATTGTTTTGAGGAGGCTTGCCTGACTGCATTCTCAGAACTTTCCAAGAGGATGTTAATAATGAATTTTTTTTCTCCTTTGGATAGACATTCACTTTTTGGTTCCTTTGCTTCAGAGGTGATCAGAAAGTGTGATGAAAGGGCTAAGTTAAATCAGGGAGTCTCGATCTCAATGATTTTTCTATCCTCCTTTCTCAGATTTTCTAAGAGATTCCTGAACTTCTCTTCTAATTTTGACAAAATGGCAAGAGTGTTCCAAAAATGAAAGAACATCCAAAACTAAGGATAGTCCAACTAGTCAGTTTGACTTTTTAAGGGCTCTGATTTCCTCCTCCCACCCTGTTCCCTTCCAGAAAGTCTGAATCTCCACTTTTACTTTTTGGCAACAGATAGGTTCAGACAAATGGGTTTTGAAGATCATCAAGGTTACAGATGCAGTGAGAGGATATTCCTCATCCACCAAACCAGAGACTTTTATTTACACCTGTCATTCTTTACATGCTGCTCCCAGGGAGTGATAGAACCAGTTCCTACTTCCCAAGTTGGGAGAGGTTTTTATTCAAGGATGTTTTTGCTTCCAAAGAAAGAAGATGCTTGGAGACCAGTCCTGAATCTTTCTTTCTTAGACCAGTTTGTGATAGTGCCCAACTTCAAAATTGTCACTTTTATAATCTGTTGCCTCTTCTTCCAAATTCAAGTTTCCTGGTAACGCTACCTTCAAAAGATGCTCATCAGATTATTTTTCAGGCATTTTTAAGGATTTTGTGTCTGGATTACAGTATCAGTTCTGGCCTTATTGTTTAGACTATCCACAGCACCATGAGTATTCACAAGGTGTACAGCTCCAGTTATAACTCTTTTCAGTCTACAGGGTATCCACTTTCTTTTTCTGTATTTAGATGACTTGCTTATCTTTGCAGACTCTCTTTCAAAGTGTCAGGAATCTCTCTCTCAGATTGAGAGATCTCTTACACAAGGTGGGATTCCAAGAGAAAATTCAAAAGTTCTTTTTGACTCCTTCTCACAGGATTTTGTTTCTGGGATGTCAGCTGGAAACCTCAGTTCAACAACCTATTTTCCCACAGGAAAAAGATAGATCTATATCTAAATCTATTTCTAAGTTTTCCACCCAGACTTTGGCCATTGTGAGTTAATATCTCAGGATTTTGGGTCTGATAGCATCTATGATTCTCATGATAACCCTTGCAAGACATGAGAAAGATATGGCGGTGATACAGTCCCAGCATCAACATCCCTTGTCTTTTCAAATCCTAGTGCTGAGTTTGTCAGTAGAGAAATTAGTTGGTGGAGACAGCAAATACAGTAGAGAGTTGATTATCTGAACTAATTGGGACCTAGGGTAGTTTGGATAATCAAGCAGTTGGGATAATCAAACATGCATTGAACCAGATAAAAAAAAAAACTTATAAAGTCTTGTTTTTTCTGCATGCATGGCATACACTTTTCAACCATTCAGTGATTCCAGTGGACAGTAAAGAATATTTTTCACACATGAGCAGGCTACAAGCTCAAAAAACACACACACAAGCAAATACGTATAGTGTTTACATATTTAGACTTTGATTTTTCCTACCCAAAAACTTTGCAAGGCTGTGTTTGGATAATTGACATTTCGGATAATTGATGTTCAGATAATCAACACTATTGTATCCCAAGTTTGGGTTCCCCATTTCCATCCCTGTTCCAAAGCAGTCAGTCATCAAAGATGCCTCAGACTTTGCTTGGGGAGCAGTTTCAGGAGGAATAATAATGCAAGGTGTGAGGGACTCTTAGGACAGACGTAACTACATAAAGATAGAAGCACTGCTTACATTAATCAATGCATTCAATTCTCTGAATCATCTTTGGCCCTCAGGACCTCTTCAAGTTATTTTACACAATACCACAGTCATGTGGTACATTTACAAGCAGGGCAGAACCAGGTAGTACTCCTTCTGAAGACTAGCCATGCTAGCTTGCGATATAGCTTCACAGCACAGTCCCACTCTACAGACATCCTTCATTCTGTCAGTGCAATATTGTGTGGCAGACTAGCTGAGCATGATAGGGCAGATCTTCATGCATGCAAACTAGATCTGGGACTTAACAAAATGTAATCCATCTGTGGGGAGTTCTTTTAACAGACCCATTTGTCTCCTGTCTAAATCATCAGCTGGTAAAATTCTGTTCCAGGGTTCCATTGATGGAAGGCAAGGAGGACTGATGCTTTTTCTTTTCCTTGGACATGAATGTTTGTATACTTTTCTACCCTTTCTACTGATATCCAGGGTACTTCTAAAGATTCAGAAGGAATCCCCTGAGATAATTGTGGTAACTCTGTTTTTGTTCCAAACAACACTGGTTCTCCCTTTTGGAATGTCCAGGAACAATTACCACAAGCTTCCTCATGGGATGGATCTACTCACACAGGATCAAGGGTGTTTGATAGACAGCAACCCCCAATTAACTTCAGCTGGCTGCCTTAATAATAGGGTCTTGATTCCCTTTAGGCACCTGTTTTCTGAGTACATGCAGCAGGTACTAATGGAGGCAAGAAAGCCTGCTACTATTAAATCATATGTTAGCAAATGGAAAAGTTTTTTTTTTTTTTTTTGTTGAGTCAAGGCAAGTTGTTCTTTGGTTTTAAAATATTTGTACAAGTTATTTTCCTATGGCTTTTCTTCTCCATCATTGTTCATTTACTGTCCATTTCAGCATGTCTTCCCATTGAGCCTCCTGTTTCAGTGCAATTTCATGTCAAAATGTTTTAAAAGGGGCTTTAATTAATAGGCCTCCGAGAAAACTGGTGACCCCTTCTTGGAATCTTAATTTTGTGTTATCAAAGCTAACACTTGCTCCATTTGAACCAGCTAATCAAGCTGACTTGAAGTTTTGAACATGTAAAATATTTTTTTCTGTTTGTTCTGACCTCTGCAAGAAGATTATATCGGTTGCAAGCTGTTATAGTGAGTCAACCCTACCTCATTTTCCACAGACACAAGGTTTCTTTGAGAGCTAATCTGTCTTTATACCTAAAATGGTATTCACTTTTACTTTAAGCCAAGCTATGCATTCTCCCATTTTCTTTACTAACCCTAAAAATGAGGGAGAAAGGACGTTTCATACCTTGGATATCCACTGACAACTTTGGTACTGTCTTGACAGAAAAAAAACCTTTGGATCTGTTCATTTCCTGTGAAGGTAAGAATGGACAACCACTGTCTTGACAGAACTAAATCTTTGGATCTGTTGTTCATTTCCTGTGAAGGTAGGAATGGACAACCTGTGTCAATACAAACCACTTCCAAATGGTTGTCTGAGGCTATTACCTTTTGTTATACTCGCCACAACAAGGCCCACTCTGCCAGTGCACTAGCTTCACCTGTTTCAGTTAGGAAAGGGATAGATTCTAGAAGTATTCTAAAAGCAGCAGATTGGTTCTCTATACGTACTTCTATAAGGTATTACAAGCACGATTCCTTCTATAGGTCTAGATCAGGCTTTGCTAGGACTGTTGCCCAGGGGCTCCTGGATCTTTCCCTGTTCACTTAACAGAATTTGTAAGCTATGGTAATCTACCCATATATCTTAGGGCACTGCAGTAGAGATGAATATGAAGAGTATAGATCAGTTGTGTAAATTAACTTACCATAACAGTAGTTGTTTGAATGAACACTGCTGCTGTATGTGCTCCCCTTCCATTTTTTTTGTGTTTATGCCAGGGTGTGGACTTTTATTTTTTGTTCTTCCTAGCATTGACCCTTCAGGGCTCGGCCTCCCTCTGTTGGCATGAAAGCTCTGAAGGACTTGTCGTCCAAATTTGTCTTTTTAGTCATCTCAGTTCGAGACCGTTTGGGAGCATGGATGGTGCCCTGAAGCTTAGGAAGCTGGGTTGCTGTTATATCCTGATATAACTCGTATAGCTAAGACTACTGTAGCAGTGATCATTTAATCATCTGCAATTATGTTAAGTTTACTTGCATAACTGTACTTTGTGAGATGACAGTGTTACCCGGTGCACCACCATCCTGGATACAGCAATTCTTAAAAATCCTGGACCAACTTGAATTTTCTGAAGGGTCAATGCTAGGAAGAACAAAAAATAAAAGTCCACACCTTGGTATAAACACAAAGACTGCCAGTTTACTGCTACCATCAGTCAGATTTACGTGTTACGCTGCTGTCACGTCAAATCCCTGTACTTTGCTGAGGTCTGCACTGTGTGAATTAGGGTCAAGGATGTTCTGTGTGATTTCTTTTTGCAGTCTAGGCAGTCTATACAATATAAACTGTAGCCACTGAAGTGAGCGATTTCCAACATTTTTTTATGAGCTTGCATATATGTAAGAGTGCTGAAGCCACCAAATTATTTCTTGAATCTGTTTATAATTGCAACAGTTCCGATGCTGTCGTACCGCTTCTTGAGGTACATTTCTGTGAGACATACCTGTGATAGGCATTAACATTTATACCAGGAATTGGTCCTGTTACTCAACAGGCGCTAATAAATGTGGGTGAATCACAGATTCCTAATAATGGTAGTTCATCCAATTGTATTAAGGGGACAATACAACATGTACAGTTAATATAATGCATGAAAAGCGTCTGAACTTTTGCAGGGAATAAGGCTTCTTGTGGAGTTCTGCTGCACCTACAACTCTCCATAACATAAATACTGTAACTCTGAAGTTTTACGCCTAGTGGATAAATGTGAAAAAGTAACGAACCATGAGTCTTACTGTCCTTAAGCTCAGTATTTTGCATTTAGTGATGGCCCTAATGTGCTCTTTACTTTATCCTCCACTCTTTTCATATCTTGCTGCCGAAATTTTACCATACATTTTAACATCACTTAAAATAGCAGTTTATTTATAGCTACTAAGCAGTTTATCAGGTTAACTGACTTAGATGGGACAATAAGAAGTACATAAACTACCACATAACCATTTTGTTGCAATATATATGGGGAATTACATCTTCATGATGGTGTTTGTAGAAATCTGTGCTGCACAGTCAGCCTGTGGTACCGAGCCTCTTTGATGTCTTCCTATTTGGGCAGGTTACGTAGGTACAGCTGGTCAACCTGAAATCTCTGTGATTTAAGTTCATGTCATCATTCTTGACCCCCTCTTCAGCATGATAAACTCTTTTAAAAAATCTTCCATTACATCTAAACATCTGAATAGCTGAATGCCTAACTTTTTGAGTCCTCCAGTCATTTAATAATCATTTAATTTCCCTCTAGCCCTAATTCTGTAAGTTAAGATATTTCATCAACATCTCACACTGTAGAATAAAATTGAACTTTTTCTAAATTTCAGTTTCAGCTGTTATATTTGTCTCACTTTATTTGCTTTTCTCCTGCCTGTCCTAGCTAATATTTCTTTGGATTCTGTTGGGTTTCTAATACCATTATGGGAACGGACCTCATTCTTAAGTCAGGGAATGGTTAAAGTTTATGAAATCAGTATTGTTTCAATCTTTGATGTTAGCCAAAAGTGCTCTTTGCAGCACCTGCAATATACCCAAAACTGACTCCTCCTGTCATTCATATGGAGTTTCATATATTGGTAGCGTATCTAAATATGACTTTAAATCCTTTTTATGAGACCTATTGCTCCTACTGCTGTTAGAACTGTCTAGGTTGCTTTCTTCCACATTATTCTTATTTCTGCCTGCAAATATTGGTATTTTATGACTTTGTCTCTGTGCATGTTTATCACTTTCTGTCTCTGTGCATGAGACAGTGTAATTCCTAAGTGTGACAATTTCAATAATCCATGCTACTTTTGTCTTTTTTTTTCGTGGACTACTAGATCTGTTTTTCCTCCATCTGTTTTTTGAATTGTTGGCAATGGGTGATCCCATGTGATGTACATGTCGTCATTTTCTACAATGCTCTGCGGTTCAAGTTTCCAAAGCCTTTCAGCTACTTTTATAGTGTAGTGTTTGCACAATCCTCAATGCAACAATTTTGCCGCATTATTGTGTCTTTCAGTGTACAGGCACTCTGCCATGCGAATATCACACCCGTCAACAAGGTGTACAACTATTTACAGTTTTTTTTTTCAGAACATACATCTGTTTTTTTCTACATGTTTAGTGGACTTTGTAAACCAACGTGTATGTTGTCCGCTATCCTTTGCTACCATAATTAACCTTTCATCCTTTGGATAACCATTCCTACATCAAATACTGATCAACATAAGGTTGTTCCAGGAACTCTCTATACTTGTCACTGTATTTATGCCTTTTCCATATTTCTTTCCTTATCTGTTCCTTCACATTATATTCTTTTTTTCTTGGCACATTCAGTTGCTGTCTGATTTTTGTCTACTTCTGGTGTGATTTCCATTCTTGCTTGCCACCTGAATGCTTCCGCTAAACTAAGCCGAGAGGTCATCTTAGAATTCCTTTCCTGACGTTGTAAGACTTTCACTATGTTTGGATCTGATGAGGTCGATATGTATGCAGACCCACAATTGCATATTTATACATGTTATTTTCGAGGATGTCCATACCTATTTCAGAGCATGGCATATGTATGATTTTTTCTTGTTTTTCTGTCCAGCTGATCCAATACATTTTGGGGCCATTCATCACACCAAAACTGTAAGCTAAAACAGGAAGAGCAAATGGGTTTATAGCTTGAACTTTATTCCTAGATTCCAGGGCTGTTTTCAATATTTTAGTCTTTTGACATATTCCTTACCGAGTTTTGTTCACATTTGTTCATGTTTTATTGGTGATCCTTCATCAATTCCCAAATATTTATACACTCCTTCCTGCTCAAGTTCCTTTTGTATCACATTTCTGTCCTAGGTTGTTGTTTTCTTGATATTGAAACGTTTCTGCTTTAAATGTTGCTTCTGCATATATATCAAGATGAAATGTCATTATTATATCATCTGAAAACATTTTAACCACTTGAAATGTCTTTGGATGGTGTGAATCTGTTTTTCTCCCAAGTTTTCCATTCTTTACACTATTTAATTACCTCTCTCTGTTTTCACAGTAATAACTGTACTGTATGTGATGGTGTTAAGTCTAAAATGAGTCCGTCCATATTTTCTGCTGTACATTCAGTCACTGTAGTTTTGTGGGATGTACATCAGTTCATTTTAGCATTCACAGATCTAATGTCCATGATATTCACGCTGTACAGTGTCCGTTTGAGTCATATCACCGAGCAAAGCATTGGAAGCTAATAGGGGTATCTGGGTGTTCTTAACATCTTCCAGCGGCCTGAATTTAATCACATATTCACCAGAAAGTCATAAATATTCAGAACTGCTTGCCGCTATATGTTCCTGGGAAAAAATCTAAGTGAAGATAAAAACGAAGTCTGCTGGGAGTTGAAAGCCTTGTATCAAAAATTGAAAGCACATATGTCTTGTAGCACCAGTGGTATGTTTACCTCTGCCTTCTTTGGATTTATATCCAGATTAAAGTCATTTTATCTGTAAGCAATTTCCTAGGTGTGAGGTGTTTAAATGTTTGATGTTTTGGAGAAAAAAACACATTGTCTTGATTTTGAGAATAACACACATGGATTATTACTCTTTGAAATGTGTAGCATTGCGGGATAATCCTTTTGTCATCTGGATCAGTTTAATCTTTGATTAACAAACTTTTAAACAGCAGTTTAGTAAGAGCACGTGTTGAGCAGTCTAATTTCTGCAGAAATGATTTTCACCTCTTTATCAGAGTTGCCCCTTGTCTTAATACTAAACTCACTTGTGTTTTTTTCTTTTTAATATAAAACAGTGTAAGAAACTTCTGTGTGGAAGATTTTCAGTCCATATATTTCTAGTTAATCACTGTATATTAATCAGATCAGACAATAGTAGTAGAAGTAGTGAATGTAAACTCGTCAAGTCAAAAAGTAATAATAGAAAATATATAATTCTACAGCATTACTAAGTATTCGAAAGTAATCCAAGCAAGGCAGGCAGTCTGTTTCCAGTCGAAAATCCTTTATTAAGTACACAGACAAGCGATCCAAGTAAAACAAAAATAGAGTAATAATTTCCTCACAAGCTTTCTAAATATATATATATATAATTTTTATCAGGCATGGGAGTGGTTTATTGTGCTGTAAAACAAAGTGTTGTTGGTACACATGTTAAATTCACATCCCTTCCCCCATCAGTGTGACATTCGAGCTGGTCCTGCCCTACCTAGTAGCTGTCATAATAATATGTAGCCCTAATGTACTTTAATGGTACATCTTATTTAACCAAATTATTAAGTAGATTATTAAGTCTGTGATTTTATACAAGGCAATGTACTACATGGCTGGAAATATATCAACCTTAGTTCATTTTGCGATCAAAAATTATATATAAATATATACATATACATTTTAGTAATGCTGTAGAATTATATATTTTCTATTATTACTTTTTGACTTGACTAGTTTACGTTTGCTACTTCTACTGCTATTGTCTGATCTGATTAATATACAGTGATTAACTAGAAATATATGGACTGAAATTCTTCCACACAGAAAAGTTCCTTACACTGTTTTGTTTTTAGACCCACTACACTTTAGTGGGTTGTTTTGAGACTTCGGGGATACCACGGAGATTACTTGTTTTTTCTTTTTAATATACTGATAGTTACCGACATTTCTTTTCTGTATATTGTTTCCCAGTTGCCTTGTATTCCATATCGTTGTCTTATAACCTGTAGACATTGATGTTAATTGTATAACAAAAGCCACTGTCTAAAACTTCTTTTAATATAATTCCTGTGTCATGTAAAGAACCATCTGCTATGTCCACCATAAAGGTCTTTGCTGTGTTCTTGGTAAAATGCAAGTCCCGGAAGACTTGTTACCTGTTTTATTTCAAGCTTGATGGCAGGGTTGAAAGGGTGTCTGTCTCTGATCTCTGATGATTCCTGGGACTGTGCTTGAATGTTTTGGTTCAGACATCTGTGGACTCTGCTTTTTTTTCTGGACTTGCATCTCTTTTCTTGGCTCTCTGTTTGTTGAACGATTTTTATTTCCCTCAAGGGTTGTCTGTGATGAGGGGTTAAACTAGGTAGCAGGAGGCAGTAGTTGATTAAATGTACCATAGGCCCTCACACACTTTTTTTAGGGCCATGCATAAATGTACATGTTCTTTTGTGTTAAATTTCCCGATTGTTTTTAAATCTATACTTACTTACATGACTGATTTAAATCAGATTTATATTTTAATAAATAGCTCTTGGTTTAGTAAAGCAAAATTTTTATATTTTAAATTTGTAGTCTTAATATTTTTCTGGTGAGACGTAAAACAAAATTTACGGTACATTTCCGTTATCGGGGCAGCACTTGTAATGCGCTAGCAGGCACATGAAATGATCGCACAGCTGTTGGCCCTGAACTGGTTGTTTTGAAACAGCAAGGAAAGTCTGTCCATTTCACACATTTTTTGGCTTCGAGTCTTTGTTAAGCCTTTTACAAAACTGAGATAACTATCTTATTTGCTTTCATATCTTAAGTATGAACTCAGCTGGATTATAACGGTTGAAAAGGCTTTCTATAACTTTATTTAACAAACACTTCTTTTAGAAAAAAAGACAACAAAATTCCCATTAAAAGTCATAGATGCGGATAGTTAGAATTAAAGTAATTCTCATCAGTTACAACTGTCACCACACCCACCAGAAATAAAGAAGCACACCTATTTCCACTTTTAACCAGGTTTTGTTGCCATATTCTGCTTAACTATACTTGTCACCTGTTTGTGCTGTGCCCTTTAATAAACTTCTTTAATAAACTATTTTAATAAAGCAGTTCTTCTCGAAGCACACTATCATTTAATTTGTATACCTTCTCTGTCATCGTCTTGGATTCTTTGCAGTCTGGTGAGTCAAAGTTCCGTATTTGAGCAATAATACAGCTATCGTTCGTCGTTAAAAATGTTCTTGACTTTCTGGCAAACTGCTTAACTAGATTGCATTTTCTAAATATACTGAAAACACCAGATGACTGCTTAGAAATTTCTTTAAGAACTGCTTCAGGGCTGACAGCTGTGCGAACATTGCGAGTTTACTAACCAGGAATAACAAGCTTACCCATTTCAGAAAATTTTAACCGTAACAGACCACTCAAACTGCTGTCATTATCTACCAATCTCAGTACTCATCAGTTAGTCTTTTTGGTTGTGTATATCTCACGTCTGATTGTGATAAAATGTCCACTATAAAATATTCTAAATTACTTTATACAAGTACACACCAGTCCTGCAAAGCTAGAGTAATAACTGTTTAACTTGAATGTGGTAGCAAGTCCATAATTTTCCTCGATAGGCAGCTCCCGTACCCAGCAATTATACACGCATTGCTCAGTTTGTGTACCTCAGTGTATAAAAATTGGTCACAATAATGTATTCCAAGTTGGTTTCACACAAATACACAGTAGGTAGTGTGTTCACAACTGCACACTAGTCCTGCACACCCAGATTAATGATAATTTAAAATGAACAGGTGATAGACAGGAGGGTAAGGCACTTTTTCCAGAGAAACCTCATACCCACCCAGCAATTACAGCCACTTTGACTGTGTACGCCTCAAAGATCTAATTATCGTAAAGAATAATAGTAAAAACAAACCTATTTTAACTTTGTTTCATAGAACCACTAGTCACAGTAAAGTATAAATCTGGGGCAAAAATAAAGGTGGGACAGAGGTCCAAAATCAGCAATTGTTGGGTAAAAGTTTAATAGCTTGTTAATAAAACAGCAGGTTTTGCATCAGTATGCATTGTTGAGCAATAAGAAAACTGTAAAGTCTAACATTATTGACTGTCTTTAATCCTCAAGCAAAATCAGAAACTGGTGAGAGGTATGATACTGACTTCCTTCACAAAAATCACGTTAGTCCGGCACATGTCCTGTGCCCAGTTTAAAAAAAAAAAAAGGTTGTAGTGCTACCAGGTACATATGCACCAATCTGCAGTGAAAGTAAATACTCCTATGGGTTGCTGTCTGAACATAGTTGCACCCTTCAGAAATTTAGGACTGAAATCACGGATGGCCATTCACAGTTTCATTATCCTGTGCTGCTGTAAAGCATACCTCTCAACTGTACAGATTTTCACAGACTGGCCAGATTTTTTTACTCATCTTTTTGGTCTGTTCCTCATAAAAAATTTTTTGACAAATCACTGGGATGATCTAAGGATTAAAGTCAGTAAATACTGACAATGCATTTGATTTCAGGCTTCATCCTCCATCAAATTCATGCTAATGCAAATCCTATTATTCTAGCACCTTTCTAAGTTGAAAAGATCAATATTTAAAATGTGTCCCTATTTTTGGGCCTTTGCCCCCTCATTATGTCAGGCTTTATCCAGATTTCTTGCAGTAAGAGTTTGAGAGGTATGCTGTAAAGCATGCCTCCCCAATCAATAAATAAAAATTCACAGGTATTATAAAAACATAAATAATCACTTCTCATAATGTGCAAATCTTATGGCCAGTATACCTTTGCCTCTCTCAATATTTCACCTCAGACCTAGGATAATTTGCATTCTTCAGTGAAGCCAGCCATATTGGGAGCACAGCCACATACTTCTCTTTCTTAGTGGATCAAAATATACTGCAAAAAGTAAGATAATGGGCATGTTACATATGTAAGTTCAGTTGCACCATGACTGCAAGCCAGCTCAAAGAATTTCTGAACATAACCTGTCTTGAATTAATCATTTTGATGCGTATTTTCATTCTTTGTGAGAACGTGATTTTGTTCCTTGCTGTCTCCTTTTCATAGGCAAGTACTAGGATAGTTGCCTTTGTGGGACATTTTAAGCCTAGCCAATTTCCTTTTCAAAGATGACAATCTACCAACTCCAGTCTGTCATGGCTTTCACATCCCATCTCATTGGCTTTAACCTCCAACTTACACCTAGGCTGTGAGGTAAAAAAGAGAAAGGCTTGTCTTAAAGCTACAGCTGCTTTCTTGTGCAGAAAATTCTGTAAAACTGTAATTTAAATTCACAAGACATTGCTTGGTATTTTGTGGCACTGGCAGCCCATTATGTAACTTATAAATTCCATTTTTTTCTGCAAAATACTGAGCAGATGATACTGAGTGGATAGCTGGTCATGGGCTGCCCAGATCATTGTCAGTAGGTTCTACACTGTCACTCAATGTACAAGTAGTAGGCTTTTGCCCCGTGGGGTTATGTCTGTTGACCATACTGTTTTTGCTTCTCCTGGAGAGCAGAATATGTAAGACAGCTCCATATTTAGGTGCATTCATATTACCAGGAGTCCCAGTTCCTTCTGATATATTGTATTTCTAAATTCTCTAAGCAAGGAAATAAATACTTTACATTTTTGAAAAATCTGGGCTGGCTAATCGTGGAGCATGTGCATAGTACTTAGTGCCAATATTTTGCTTATCTTCAGTATAGCATAATCTAGGCAAGGTGGTTTACTTGTCCTTTAAGTTTTAATAACCTGCATATGAAATGTTCGACTTTCCCTGCTTTCACTGGTGTTTTGAGATCAAGTCTACGAATTTCTGTGTCTCGCACATACCAGGCTTTTCCACAAGCTTCTGGAACTAGTGTTTGGAATGTTTCACAGAGGAGTCATGGATTTTGAGTACGAGTTCATCGAGTTGGTTTTGTAGCATCTTTCATCTGCGCAGACTTGTCAGCTGTCCCAGTGTTGTAGGAATGTTCTTATTTTCAGACCCGATTCACCCCTATCACTTGTGATGTTTGTAGCTGTCTACTACACAGTAAACTGCACTATATGACCAAGATATTAATGGCACCAGTAATTTAATGAAAGAGGACACACACTACAACTCCCTTTTTCAAAAGCAAAAATAAATTACTTTGTGTGGCAGAATTTTGCAATACAGTTCATTAAAGTTAGCAGGTTTTATACAGGCTCTTTGATGAGGTGCATATATTTTCCATCATTTTTGGCACACTGTTTTTTTACGTGTATTTCTTAGTGGTGTCCCACATTCCTACTGGAAGTGAGAAGACTTGCATGCTGTTTGGTATTCAGATTGTTATGCTAATTAGATTTTTGACTTTATATACATACTTTTCAAGTATCTTTGTTCCTGTTTTCACTGTCTGCAGGTTGAGGGTTATGCATCAATAAAGTTTTTTTTTCAAATTACTGGTGTATTTGTGTATGGTTGATGTTTTCTTTACATGTGTGTAGTTAGTTGTGAATGGGGATATAAGGTATATTTTTGTTTGAGTTGCAGTTGTGTTAGTATGAGATGTGATTAGTTTTAATTGGTATTGTCTGTGTTGTTTGGAAGGTTGGATGGTGTGTGTACATGTTTTATTGATCACTGGGGTTTAGGGCAGAATCTGCAGTATGCATCATATCTACCTGTTTTGTTTAAGTTGGTGGGGTGTATATTTATTGAGATTACTTTACAGTGGGGTGAGGGGATTTAGTCCTTTTCCCCACTGTACTACATATATATATATATATATATATATATATATATATATATATATATATATATATATATATATATATATAGAGCTATACTGCTCAGACAAGCTCCACGTGGGTTTACAGAGTGGTCCTAGCAGCAAGGAACTCGAAAAAGCGACTACCTTCTGGATTTAAGTATCTTTGCTTTTTTTTCACTGGAAATAGCTTCTGTAGCTTACTTTGAACTAGCCTGAACTGTTTTTTAACTGATTGCTGTATTATTTTAAAATCTGCACTTAAAGTTACATTTAGTAATTTGATCGAAAGTTTGCTTGTTTGTTTGTTTAATTTAACTGTGGAGGCTGCCCACTAAAATGTGCTAGCCTGTGTAACTAATTTATCACTGTCTCTGCATTTTCTGTGTGTTTCCACCAAAAAAACAAAAATATAATCCTTGTTTTCCGCCTTCTTCGACTAGTTTAGACCAGTTTACAGGCATTGCTGTATTCTGGGCTGTGGTGTAGTTCCTGTGTTGTCCATTACCTTACTTGGATAGAAGGAAGTTTCTTTGCTCACCAGTGGGAGTGGGGAGCCTTGAGCAGCCTACCTGTCCTTGGGGGAAGTGACCTCAGCACAAGAAGCTGTAGTAATTGGTTGTTTGGGACCATTCCTAGCTCTTTTGTAGTTCACTGTTTAAAATCGTTTTTTTCTGGCTGTACTGCTCAGACAAGCTCCACGTGGGTTTACAGAGTGGTCCTAGCAGCAAGGAACTCGAAAAAGCGACTACCTTCTGGATTTAAGTATCTTTGCTTTTTTTTTTCACTGGAAATAGCTTCTGTAGCTTACTTTGAACTAGCCTGAACTGTTTTTTAACTGATTGCTGCATTATTTTAAAATCTGCACTTAGTTACATTTAGTCGAATTTGATCGAAAGTTTGCTTGTTTGTTTGTTTAATTTAACTGTGGAAGCTGCCCACTAAAGTGTGCTAGCCTGTGTAACTAATTCATCACTGTCTCTGCATTTTCTGTGTGTTTCTACCAAAAAGACAAAAAAATAATCCTTGTTTTCCCGCCTTCCTCGACTAGTTTAGACCAGTTTACAGGCATTGCTGTATTCTGGGCTGTGGTGTAGTTCCTGTGTTGTCCATTACCTTACTTGGATAGGAGGAAGTTTCTTTGCTCACCAGTGGGAGTGGGGAGCCTTGAGCAGCCTACCTGTCCTTGGGGGAAGTGACCTCAGCACAAGAAGCTGTAGTAATTGGTTGTTTGGGACCATTCCTAGCTCTTTTGTAGTTCACTGTTTAAAATCCGCGTTTGCACGGCTTTGCACGGTCGTGCGCATAGCGCAGCACCGGTTAAACCTTTTCTGGCTCCGCCAAGTCTGCTCTTCAAATTTTCCCTTAAGGAAGCTCTACTCTTAGTATAACCAGACTACTCACTGTATTATAAGCCTAGCACTTGTTCTCAATACTTCTCTACGAAGTAAGCACTCTCGTACTAAGTAAAGCACTACATCTACTCACCACCCCTGTGAATACCCACTTCCCTTAAAGGTATACCACTCCCTTATACTGTTCTAGCATGTCGAGTGGTAGATTACTGGCGTCGTCTCCAGTTCAGCTGGTCAATCTGGGCATCTTGAGACAATGCTACAATTGTCTCATGTTCATAGGTTCATAGGTTGGTACTAGGCTATCAGCCCTAGGGCCTATACAAGCCTAGCCATAACAATTCCCTGGCTATTTCTTCCCACATTATTTACTTTCCTGGACCCCTGTCTAGCAGGGCGACTGACGTGATCCCTGGGGTGAATTTCCTTTCTCCCATCCAATCGTCAAGGTTCAAAGAGGCACTCTGCTTTACATGTATGGGCAATCTATTCCAGAGTCTGGGGAGTCTCTGGGTCAGGAACCTATCCCTCCAGCATGTTTTGTTTATTGTGATGACAAGGTTTAGATCCCTGGAGCGTGTAGCTCTGAGGGATTGGGATTTCTTTAAGTGTAGCATGTCCAACAGCTCTGGGTTTGACATGGCCTTGTATGTTAAGCAGAGATCGCCTCTGAGTAGACGATATGCGACAGAGTGTAGCTGGAGTTTTTAAGGCGGTCAGCGTAGGGCATCTGCTTTAGGCCTGTGATTCTTTTAGTGAGGTATTTCTGAGGCCTTTCCAGTTGTTGCAGATGTCTTGAGAGGTACATACCAAATGGGCGTTGTATTCTATAATGGGTCTAATGAGGGATGAGTACAGTGGGACAATGACCTCCTTTTTCTGGATGAAAAGCCCTTCGTGATGAGGTGTGCCACATAGAAGGATTTCCTGACTGTTGTGGCGATGTGGTTATCGAAGGTGAGACCACTGTCCACCTGTGTCCCTAAGTCTCTTATCACACTTTCTGTGTTTAGTGTACTGCCACCTATATGGTAATTCATGGATACATGTTTATTCCCAAAGGGATAACAATACATTTCTTGGCATTGAGCTTGAGCCCATGGCTCTGGCACCAAGCATCTGTTTCTGTAAGGCCCTTTTGTAGAGTATCCACATCATTTGGGGATTCAATAATGGCTCCCAGTTTGCAGTCATCTGCAAACTTTGTTAGCCAGAGTCCCTTAGTGTTGACCTGTACTTCAGAGAAGTAGATGCCAAACAAGAGCGGCCCCAGGACTGAACCCTGAGGTACTCCACTTGTCACTTGTCTGGAGCTGGATTTGGAGTCGGCTACCTTTACAGTGTGGGTTCTATCAGTAAGCCATTTAGCAACCCATTGGGTGACATAGGGATTAATGCCCAACTTAGTAAGTTTATCTATGATTCCAGAGTGGGGGATGGTGTCAAAGGCCTTGGCAAGATCTAGATAGGCTGTGTGGACCACCTCACCCTTGTCCATGGCTCTGGAGACTGATTCAAAGAAGTCAATAAGGTTCAGGAGACCAGATCGGCTCTTCACAAACCCAAACTGGGTGGGGTCCAGTGTTTGAAGGTTGCCAATGTCTTTGTTTATAAGTTCCATGATAATACGCTCCATGGCCTTGCAGATAAGGCTTGTCAGACTGATGGGACGGTAGTTTCCGGGATCCAAGGTGGATCCCCCCTTGTGGATTGGGATAACTGTAGCTCTGCGCCACTCAGTGGGCACGAAACCTGAGGTGAGGCTATGATTAAACATGACACTTAGGTGAGGTGCCAGTTCATATTGTAGTTCATGTAGTACACAGCCCGGGATGTCATCTGGTCCCATGGATGCTGTATTCTTGGCTTTAGAGAGTGCGTTTTGTACCTGTGTGGCTGTTATTACTGGAAGTTGGCAATCTTCCGGTATTGAGATGGGCCATTTAGGGGGTGAGAGGGGGGTGAAGTTGGCACTGAATCGATCTGCCAGGATATTGGCAATATCCTTCGGATCAGTATATTTAATGCCATTCTGTTTTAGCTCAGAGCAGATCTGAGCATTGCCATTTAGATTCTTGACATAGTTATAGAATGCTTTGTGGTTGTCTTTGGAATCTTTGGCAATTTTATTTTCGTAACTAGCTTTGGAGGATTTTATGAGGCATCTCGGTTTCTTACTGAGGCTAGTAAGGGAGATTTTTGCATCCTGGGATTTTCCTCTTTTCTGCAAAATTTTCTTCCTTTTGTTGTAAAGTTTGTTTATGGCAGGGGACCACCAGATTGGCTTCCTTTTTTTGGATGAGAGCATTTTGGTTCTATTTGGGATGGCACAATTCATGCATGAGTGGATGTGCTCGTACAGTGCCTTGGTGTAGGATTCAGCAGTTGAACTTTCAGTTCCCGTCTGCATGGGTGTCATGAAGTTTGTCACTTCTGACTTGAGTAGCATGAAGTTGGCTTTGGAGAAGTTTTTTATGGTGGTTTCTTTACTGGGGGGTGGGGGTGGAATGTGGATGTTAAGGGTGATTAGCTTATGGTCAGTCCTGACTAACGAGGGGGTGACCATAGGTATGGAGCATTGATTTCCCATGTTGGTAATGACCAGGTCTAGGATATTGGAGCCCCTGGTGGGACTATGGATTAGTTGATCCAGGGCGTTGGAATTTATGAATTCCAAGAACCGTTGCGCAAAGGTGTTGGGACATGAGTAGTTTTCCCAGTTAATGGCAGGGTAGTTAAAATCACCCAGTATTAGGGTGTTTGGTTCTATCCTCTCCTCCTCCCAACAAACAGGGTTGGGAGGGTGGCCTAATGGTTAAGGTGTTTGCCTTACAAACACAAGGTGCAGGGTTTGAGTCTCACAAGGGATAATTGGCTAAGCTTAAAATGGCTTACAAGAGCAGTTAGCTTAGTACTAATCTATGAACCTATGAAACACAATTACATGTGAGAGATGCAACTATATAGCCAAACTGGAGGCTGAACTCTCTCAACTCAGGGCTGCCATGACCAGACAGGAGGAGATGGCAACCACACACACAACAATCCCAGTCCCACATAGACCTACCACAACTGCAAACCAAACACATAAAAACACAAAGACATACTCGGAGGCTCTAATAAAAAACTTACCAAAACAACAGAGGCTCCCAAAGCAGACATCCAAAAATCCACCACCTCAAAACAAGACACATGCAACACATACTTCAATAAATCAGTGTGTCGACCAATCGCAGCCCTTAAGGCCAAACACCTTGCCTGATACACTAGTAATAGGTGACTCCATAGTCAGACACACTGATGTCCCACTGACCAGGCTGAGCAAGGAGAAGGTGACTGTGAGCTTTCTATCTGGGGCTAGGATCCGCCACATAACACACGCACTCAGGTCACTCCAAAGCAAGTACAAATATGACTCTGTCATTGTCCATGCTGGTGTGAATGACCTGAGACGTACCTCCCTGGACTACATGAAAAGAGACATAGAGGAGCTCTCCAATTATATAGCCCAGGCTGGTATGACCCTGACCCTGAGCAGCATCTTGCCCTCACCAAGAATGATACCACAATACAAAGACAAGATGATCAGCTTTAACAATTGGCTCGAGTACTGGTGTCATTCTAAGGGGATCCAATATCTGTCTGCCTGGGATGATATGTTGGACAAGCCACGCTGTTTTGCAAGGGATGGCTTACACCTGTCACCACTGGGCTTCCGGATATTGGCTAAGGCTCTTGCCACCCCCATAATGCCTTTTTTAGGCAAGGCTCAAAAGACAAACCCACCTCCTTAGAAAACAAAAATGGAAAAAAACTAAGGGTAATGCTGGTCAACGCCAGAAGTCTAAATCTCAAGATGCAGGCACTTGATGCACTCCTCAGCATGGAGAACATCAACGTCTGTGCAGTAACTGAAACCTGGTTCAAGGTTCCTGAGAGCACCCCAGCGCTACCAGGCTATACCTCGTATCATGCTTTTCGGCCCCAAAACCCGGGCCGAACCACAAAGGGAGGGGGAGTGTCCATATTCATAAAGGACACCCAGACCTCCAGGTTAGTAGCAACACATGAAGCAACAGAGACCATACAGGTGCAACTAACCATAGGCAAAACTTCTATACAACTGGTAGCATGTTACAGACCACCCTCCCAATCTCAAGAACCCCACTCAGCCTTCCTGAAGACATTGGAGGATATGAATGTATCACAAAATACCATCATACTGGGAGACTTCAACTACCCAAACATAGATTGGGTACATTATTCTAGCCCTAATACCCTATCCCAAAGGTTCCTGGAATTCATAAATTCAAATGCACTGGAACAACTAGTCACCTCTCCCACTAGGGGAGATAATATACTAGACCGGATCATCACAAACATGGGGACAAAATGCTCCACACCGTAAGTATACCCCTCACTAGTGAGATCTGACCACAAACTAATCACCCTGGATATACATATCCCACCTCCACCCCTAGCACAAAAGACCACAGTGAAAAACTTCTCAAAAGCAGACTTCACTCTTCTTAAGAAGGAGATGGTATCCTTTAAGCCCACTGTGCCAGTGGATACCACATCCCGCAATGCCGAATCCTTCACAAATGCTTTCTATGGACATATCCAGGAATGCATGGATCATGCAATCCCAAACAAATCCAAGTCCCTCTCCACCAAATGTAAGCGTCCTGTCTGGTGGACCTCAGCCATAAACAAATTGTATAACAAAGAAGGAAGCTACTGCACGTCAGAGCGAAATCCCATGAAGGGAAGACGTCTCTGATCAACATTAGCAGAAAACTACATTCTCTCATAAAACATCCAAGGCAAACTTTGAGAGAAAAATCGCTAAGGACACTAAAGATAACCACAAAGCCTTCTTCAGCTATGTTAGAAACCTGGGAAACCCTCAGATATGCTCAGAGTTGGTTCACAACAACAAAAAATACACTGAACCCACAGATATTGCTAACATTCTGGCTGACAGGTTCAGTGCAAACTTCGCCTCCTTCACCCCCAAAAGAAGAAATACTTATCCCAGCTGAATGTAATCTCCTGTCATCTCAGATGTCCAAGTGAGAACCGCCTAAACAAAGCAAAAAACACAGCATCAATGGGACCTGACGGTATCCCGGGGTGCGTGTTACGTGAACTCCAAGAGGAGCTAAACCCACACATAAAAATGCTATTTAGCCTTAGCCTTACTGGGTTATGTACCTGTACACTGGCGCAGCAACAGTGGTCCCACTCCACAAGGGGTGCCTCTACAGACCCTGAAACTACCGCCCATAAGCTTAACTAGCCTGGTCTGCAAAGCTATGGAAAGAATCATTATGGAACTCATAAACAGAGACATAGGGGACCTACAGACACTTGACCCCACCCAGTTCGGCTTTGTGAAGGGCAGATCCTGCCTTTTAAACCTGGTTGACTTTCTTGAAACAGTCACTAGAGCCATTGATGAGGGCAAAGCAGTCCATACAGCATACCTGGACTTGGCTAAGGCCTTCGACACAATACCCCACTCAGGCATCATAGATAAGCTAAACAGCTTAAAAGTAAACCCCTATGTCACTAGATGGGTTGCAAACTGGCTAAAGGACAGAACCCATAAAGTTAAAATCGCTGGAGCAATGTCAGACTCAAAGCCAGTCACAAGTGGTGTCCCACAGGGATCTGTCCTGGGACCCATCTTGTTCGGCATTTATTTCTCAGATGTTAAAGCAAACATGGGAGGGCTGTGGCTGACAAAGTTCGCAGATGACTGCAAACTAGGCGCCATAGTCGATACACCAGGTGAGACACACATCCTACAAAAAGGCCTCACTGAAACGGACAACTGGTGCCGTAGTCACGGCCTTAAACTAAATGCCAAAAAATGTATAGTCATCCCTTTTGGAAACAACAAAGTACGCACAAATTATCACATAGACAGCAACCCACTGAGTACGGAAAAAGTAATCAGAGACCTAGGGACCCAAGTAGACAGCGACCTCTCATTTGACACCCACGTTGCCAAAGTGGTTAGAAAAACATTCTACCTTGCACACCTCATCATGAAGGGATTCACATCCAGATCCAAGGATGTCATTGTACCCCTATATTCCTCCCTCATCAGACCCATGATTGAGTACAATGCCCCATTTGGTATGTACCTCACCCGGCACTTGCAACAGCTGGAGAGACCACAGAAGTACCTCACCAAAAGGATCAAGGGTGTCCAACATATGTCTTATTCCGCCAGACTAAAGAAACTTCAGCTCTATTCAGTGGCATACCGCCTGCTCAGGGGTGATCTCTGCCTGACGTACAAGGCCATGTCCAATCAGGATTTGATGGACTTGCTCCACCTCAAAAAATCCAAATCCATCAGGGCCACGAGAGCTAAAGACTTAAACCTCGGCACAAGTATGAATAGGACATGCTGGAGGGATAGATTCATAACCCAAAGGCTTCCCATGCTTTGGAACAGGATCCCAGTTCGTATTAGGCAGAGCCCCTCGCTGACTCTATTCAAGAGAAATCTTGATGAGTAGATGGGAGATCGAAAATTTACCCCAGGGGTCACATCTGGGTCACTGCTAGACAGGGGCACAGTAAACTAATTCTATTATATAAGGGGACCTTCATTGTGTCACTACTAGACAGAGGCACAGTATTCTAGATTTATTCTGTACATTTTTGTACTATTTCATGGGGTGGCAAAAGCCACATCACTATGGCTAGGCTTACAAATGCCCCAGGGCAGATAGCCTAGTAGCCTAGTACTATACTATGAAACTATATATATATATATATATATATATATATATATATATATATATATATATATATTGCATGGGTGTGACGTATACAAGGGGGCTTGCCCTAGGTCAACTGGCGCCCTAGACAAAAGGGCTCCACAGCTCCCCCCACCCTGGTATACCTAAACCAAATAAATACTGAAAAAGTGCCCCTGCCAGAGCGGTGCCCTAGGCGGCCACCTTGTTGGCCTATGCCTAAGGCCGGCTATGAGTTAACTGTGTGCTTGATGGGTTTGCTGGAACCTATTTAATACGATAGCTTAGTTTCTGATATATTGAGTCTTCAGTGTACATTGTAGTTCACTCTTGCTCATCCAGTTGCAGACTAAATCCTGCGCTACAGTTCCTTACCTTTGACATTTTCTTACCTATACTTTCTTAGCGTTGGTTCATGTTGCAGTGGAGATCTTGAATGCTCATTAGAAAATAGCACCTTATGCTTCAATTTTAATTTTTTCACATGTCTTACAAACGTAAGCTTTGTGAGATTCCCAGGGTGTTGGCCACATCTGTTTGTACTAGCTCATTTTCACATTGCTGTACTTGTGTGGTAGAAAGAGAGGAGTTTCTTTTTGCATGGTAACTTAACTGCATAAATCATTGTAGTATGATTGCATAACTAATACACTGCAGGTTTCCAACAACTGCTGTGGGGTAGAGCAACATTGTTTGTCTGTAGTTTCTTCTTTTTGTAACGCATTTATTGATTTATCACTTAAGACATAGGCAAACATGGATTTATATAAAGAAAACAAACCATGTTAACATGTTCACAGTTACAAACACTATACATCACATATGTTTTTAATACAATTATCAATCCAGCAGAACTTAAATTACTGGACTTCTGCTTTCCTTTAAACCTCAACCTTCCTCCAAAATATTATTCTATATGTATTGTTCACACAATTTTCATTTTGCAATGTAATTTGCGCCTACCCTTTTCTAAAGATCACACTTCCCGTTCTTTTATCTCTGTTAGAATATTCACTATTTCAAATACAGTTTGTTTAGACTTTGATTTCGTTGGTGCAGCGGTTAGCGTTGCTGCCTCACAGCAAGAGGTTCTCTGGTTCGTTCCTCTGCTGGGGTGCCTTCTGAGCGGAGTCTGCATGTCCTCTCTGTGGTCATGTGGGTTTCCTCCATGTGCTCTGGTTTCCTCCCACATCCCAAAGACATGCTGTAGGTGGACTGGACACACTAAATTGGCCCTAGGCATGTGTGCATGCATGTGTGTGCCTTCTGTGGAAGGTTGGGCACCAGGCTGGCAACTCGACCCTGTAAAAACTCCACTGCCTATCATGAGTGCACAGGTGATCTGCTGTGGCGACCCCTAACTGGGAAAAGCCGAAAGAAAAGAAGAAGGCTTTGATTTCCATTTTAAAGTAATTGCTTTTAGACAGCCACCAGAATTAAAGACCTTATCATACCTCTCAGCTGTTCCTGATTTTAACTCGTATTTTAACTCTATCCCTCTTAAGCCCTCCTAACATTTGCACCATTTGGAGGAGAGGTGCTGAATTATACTTAATAAATAATGACAATGATTAAGAGTTACAGACTTCTGTTCCTTCAGGAAATGTATATTAATTCACTTTCTCTTATTCTGTTTAATGTCTCAAGTTCATAGAACTAATATTTTAAGTGTCCCTGATTTTTCCTGGATTTGTCCCTGATTGCTTGAGAGCTATGACCTTGCTATGTCTAGACAGTTGAGATCCTACATCGCAGCTCAAGAAAATTATTTCCTTGGTTACACCCATTTGCTCACCCAATATTTCTGATGAGTACTTTGTAGGGAATCAAGTCTGCCAACTCATTACACTCCCAAAACATATGTTCCCAGCTACCACTTTCTATCCCATCACACCTCCAACATTTGACATCTACCTGAGGAAAATTCTCTGGAATTTGCTGGTTTTATAAAATACCCATACAAACACTTCCAAGCAAAACTCCTAAATCTTATAGACTTTGTTGCATATTTGGGATCCATACATACCTCCTGTGATTTCCTTGTGAATTGGTTATCCAATCTCTCTTCCCAATCTTTTCTAACCTCCTCTAATGATTCCTGTAGTTACCATGCAATACTTTATATGCCCTACTAATTAACCCTTTTGTAATAGCCATTTCTGTCTAGTCAACTAAAAAAACTCTACCGGAACAGATCTTCCAGTTAAGATTTACCTTTCTCTTTGCCTGCACTCTGATATCGATCTGTGATGAAGAAGACCGTCTCAAGCCTGAAATATAAATGTCTTCTTGGTTGCTTTCCATTCTAGTTATTTGCTCCCAGTACCTTGGTTCCTTTACCAGTTTTCCCCAGTAAATGCCAGCCCCCCTTGCTTTATTCTCTGATGTTCTTTGTATTTCACTGTTGCAGTCATTACATTTGGGTAATCTGCTGGCAGGTTGCCCTCAGTCAGCCTGAATTCCAAAGTCTTGGGTCCTGCGTCGGTTGCTGTCTCCTCTTCCATGACGTCAGGGGTATAAAACATGCAGCCGACGCCATTTTCTTTAGTCTTTCTTGCCGCGCGGTGCCCGAAGCAGAAGCATTTCGCAAGTGCCGGTCAGCCGACTACTGAAATATTTGAGTTTGAGTTTCAGAACCGAAGTCTTCACTAAAGCTAAGTACCCCGTTGGGGAAACCTTTTTCTTGCTTATTACCAATGTCAGAAAAAGTTAATAATTGTATTACTTGTGGGAAGCAAATACCTCATAAGGATTTCCATTTATACTGTATTCCTTGCCTAGGCCCTGATCACAACGTGCCTGGCTGTCGTTTTTTTGCTAGATTTTACCAATGCACTATTAAACGTTGGTATATTTTTGCATCAAAGTATTTTGGAAACAGATTTAACTACCCAGAAATGTCATCTGATAGCAATCCGACTACCGGAGTACAAAAAAAACGCAAAGAAAAGGACAGAGAAAGGCAGTCGACATCCAAAACCGATGACTAAGCTTCTCCTAAGCCAGTCGCCGGTTCATCGGTACTCAGGTGCTTTTGCAGCCCCTGATACCCGCTACCTTCGAGTCGCAGGCCTCTGCAGACACCCATGTGGAGTCCGGCATGCCACAAGATACTCAAGGTATTGGACCGACGGATGTATCTCCCTCGGATGAGTCCGGAGCCGCTGAGCAGGCACCGGCTTCTGAGGGTGTATTCAGACCTCAATATTTGTATATCAAACTGACGACGGCTGCAAAACCAAAGACAAAAGCAACTTCTAAAACTAAAAGACTGATGCATGAGCCACGTGCACAGACCTCTATGACTAAAAAACAGATGATCAAAATGGCTGAAGACCTTATTACCTTGATCAGGGGGTACCCATCCCCCTCCAGATGAGTTGATCAGGGGTACCCATCCCCCTCCAGATAAGAGGCCTAGGCAAGACACTGATTATGAATCTTCAGATCAGGTTTCTATTTCTTCCGATTCCTCTTCTGATCAGGAGTGATCTATGCCTCCCTATGAGGATTCTGATGCTGAGGAGTTCATTCCATCTGCATTTCCTCCTGAGGATTATTCATTTGTAGAAACCTTGCATACTTTGAGGGAGCATTTTCACTGGGAGAGTCAAGACTTCTCAGAATCAAAAAGAGGCTCAGGGATTTCCTTCTCCCTCAGCACAAGCCTTTAGCCATTCCCCCTGTTTTAGATATTGTGGATGATGTGTTTTCTGAGTCAAGCTTGACTTCTGACTCCTTACCTCCAGCTCCCAGTAAGCCTGACAGATATTACAGGGTCCCTGACTCACATAATTTTTTATTTAGAAACCCTGCTGCTGATCCTGAAACCATTTCACAGGGCCCAAAGGAAGTTAAGGCCTCAACAGCAAAAAATCCTACCCCCTCTGACAGAGATTCAAGGGCACTGGACAGATGGGGAAAAAAGGTTTATACATCTGCAACCTTGGCAATCAGGGCCTTAAACTGTCAATTTCATATGCTTAAGTACCAACAACATGTCATGGGATTGCTGAAACAGAAAATGATGTTGATTTCAGAATGTGCAGAAAATAAAGAATTGCAGGAATTATTGCATGCAGCTGAACAAGTTGGAAAGGATACTTTGCAATGTGGTTTTGATTCTTTAGAGGCCTCCTGCAGGGCCGCAGTTATTGGATCTGTGCTTAGGAGGCATGCCTGGTTAAAGGAACAAAATTTGCCTGATCATGTTAAAGCTAAATTGTTAGATGCACCTTTACAGCATGATTCTCTGTTTGGTATTAATGCAGAAGAGGTTTTAAAGAAAATGGAAGACAAAGCTAAGTCTATGCAAACTGTTACAGACTTCTTACAAGTGCAGCCACCAAGATTCAGTAGACACTGGCCTACAAAAAATTGGTCCTTTCCTGTGTCAGACAGAGCTCAAAGGGGCAAATCCAGACACCCTAAGGGTTCCAGATACCAGCGCAAGAGTCATATAGGTCAAAGCAATGTGGCGCATCCACCTCCAAATCTGGAGGAGATAAAGTGCAAACCTACAGAAAGCAATCCGAATGACTTCCCATTGCCTACACTAAGCACTTATCTTTTGGCAGCACCCATAGGGGGAAAATTAGCACTTTTTGCTCAAAATTGGCAGTTAATAACCCAGGACAAGTGGGTTCTAAACATCGTATCACAGGGATACAGATTCTATTTCCACACTCTGCCAATGGCAAATGGTTGGCCAGATCTGCCAAAAAATCAATGGGCAGAGGCACAGAAACAGGTTACGTCACTCATGGATATGAGAGCCATTCAGACAGTACAAGGACAGGAAAAAGGACAAGGTTTTTACTCGACTGTTCTTGGTACCCAGAAAGGACGAGGCCTGGCGGCCAATACTGGATTTATCGATTTTGAACACATACCTGGACATTCCAAAATTCAAAATGCTGACCTTGCAGCAGCTTCTGCCCATGCTGGGCAAGAATGCTTGGCTGGTGACTTTAGACCTAAAAGAGGCATACCTGCATGTCCCAATAAGACAGTCGTGCAGAAGATACCTCAGATTCAAGGCTGGCTTAATGCATTATCAATTCTCTGCACTGCCCTTTGGCTTATCTATTGCGCCCAGAGTCTTTACAAAGTGCCTGGCACCAGTAATTGCATTTTGCAGACAAAAGTATTCAAATACATACTTACTTGAACGACTGTCTCATTCAGGCAGAGAACAAGGACACTCTTCTTCGACACCTGGCATTTGTGAAAAGGCTTCTAACATGCCTAGGGTACACAATAAACGAAAATAAATCACAACTGGTACCCTCTCAAAAGGTAACAATCCTGGGTGCAAGCTTGAATACAACTGCCCAGATGGCTTACCTCACGCCAGACAAACAAAGGCAACTGACTGCTTACTTCAAACTGATGGCAACAAAAGCACAGTCTTCTGCAAGACAAATTCTGCAGGCTCTGGGCTTCATGGCATCCTGCATCCTACTAATTCCATATGCAAGACTGCATATGAGGAAACTTCAGTGGTACCTAAAAAGTTTATGGAGGCAACATTCACACAGTCTGGAAACGATTCCTCTCATTCCCTGCCTGCAGCAGGAGTTTCTATGGTGGGCAAAGGCCTGTCACCAAAACATGGGATGGGCCTTCACTCTACCCCCTGCCAGCCAAACCTTAACAGACGCACCAGATTTTGCCTGGGGGGGCCCACATGGCAGGAAGATGCATTCAGGGCATATCGGCACCAAAACAAATGCATCTATATGTCAACCAGAAAGAGATGCTTGCTGTTCAACATGCCCTAACAGCCTTCAAGGACTTCATCCAGGACAACTACTGATAAAGACGGACAACACCACAGTCATGTGGTATATAAACAAGCAAGGGGGCACTCACTCATACCCCCTTTGCAGATTAGCCATGGCACTGTGGGATACAGCTTTGACCTACCAGATACATCTTCAAGCTCCATTCCTGCCAGGAAAACAAAACACTCTGGCAGACTATTTAAGCAGAAAACTTATGGATCCTCACGAGTGGAAACTAAATCCACAAGTCTTCAGCATGATAACAGAGAAATGGGGGAGCCCAGACATAGATCTATTTGCCTCTCCTCAAAATTATCAGTTGAAAAGATTCTGCACAAGGACTTATCACAGACAAGCATGGAAAGTGGACGCCCTATCCTTCAGTTGGAAAAAACCTATCAGTTTACGCCTTTCCTCCTCTGCCTCTTCTACCCAAGGTCCTCCTAAAAGTCAGACAAGAGAAACCAAAGATATTAATTGCCCCGGGCTGGCCCCGCCAATACTGGTACCCACCAGTCCTAAGGAACTTGTCTCAATACCCAGCTTGGACCTTGCCTCAAAGACCACAACTACTGTTCCAGCAAAACAATCAGATCCTGCACAATCAACTACAGACTCTGAACCTGGCAGCATGGCTAATCATGTAACCATTCAAACGACACCTCTCAGTAAAGCTGTGATGGATGTAATTTTGGAAGCCAGAAGGCCTAGTATTAGAAAATCTTATGCTGACAAATTCTGTGCTTGGAATCAAACTCAAGGAACTGATGCAGCAGAACCACATATTCCTCAGATATTACAGTACTTAACTGAGATGCTTGACAAAGGCCTATCTTTCTCATCAATCAAAATCCATGCCTCTGCCATTTCGGCTCATTACAATACAGAGCCACCAATCTTTTCTCATCCTTTAATAAAGCAGTATCTTAGAGGAGCCAAAATGCATGGGACCTCAATTATGTGTTGGAAAAGCTCACCCTGCTTCCATTTGAACCATCTGCTACCGCTGATATAAAGTTCTTATCATGGAAGACAGCTCTGCTACTAGCAATTATTTCAGCAAGAAGAGTTTCAGAGCTACAGGCCCTCATGGCTGTAGAGCCCATTTATCATATTTTACTCAGACGGGGTGTCTCTGATGACAAATCCTACTTTATGCCTAAGGTGGCTTCAAGTGTGGCTCTTAACCAAACAATTCATCTGCCAACTTTTTATCCAAATCCGCAGAACAAAGGGGAGAGAATTCTGCATTCCTTGGAAGTACACAGACAGCTAAGATTCTACTTGAGCAGGACTAAAGCTGTAAGAAAAACTGAGCAATTACTAGTGTCATATGCTGCAGGATCAGAAGGAAAGGCTATTTCAAAGCAGACAATTTCAGAGTGGATAAGCCACTGCATCTGTTTCTGCTACTTGCACCATGGTAAACTTGTGCCCAAGGGCATTAGGTCTCATTCCACCATAGCTGCAGCTACTTCAGCAGCCTTTCTCAGAGGGGTACCAACCAAAGACATTCTAGAGGCTGCTACTTGGAGTTCTGTTCACACCTTTACAAAGCATTACCATTTGCCTCTTTACTCTAAGTCCAGGGCAGGCTTTGCCACTGCAGTGCTGCAGGACCTTTTTGCCGCACCTAATGCTGTTTAACTCCAGCCTCCCAACCATAGCTTTGGGATTCTACCCAAATGTAATGACTGCAACAGTGAAACACGAAGAAGATGGTACAGTTGTGTACACTTACCATAAATGTAGATGTCCGAGTGTATTCACTGTTGCAGTCCAGGTTACCCTCCCGCCATCCCCCTGTCATTCTAAAGTTTATCTTTCCTTCTCTATCTTCTACAACCTATGTGGTGTATGTATTGCAGATGAAGGTAAAGTTCATATTGATGCATGTGTGTGTGTGTGTGTGTGTGTGTGTGTGTGTGTGTGTGTGTGTGTGTGTGTGTGTGTGTGTATATATATATATATATATATATATATATGTATATATATATATATATATATATATATATATATATATATAATATTGCTACCTTCTTGGGGGGCACCTGACATCGGGGTCAAGAAAAACTAAAGAAAATGGCATTGGCTGCATGTTTTATACCCCTGACGTCATGGAAGAGGAGACAGCAACCGATGCAGGACCCAAGACTTTGGAATTCAGGCCGACTGAGGGCAACCTGTCAGCAGATTACCCAAATGTAATGACTGCAACAGTGAATACACTCTAACATCTACATTTATGGTAAGTGTACACAACTGTACTTTACTTCTAATTGCAGTCATCCCTATTGGCAGAATCTCCTTTCTCTATTCTCATATTGGCTTAGTTCTTAGAATATTTTCTGCTACTGCATATTCTGTATGACTTATTCCATTAAGGATCTGCATCCAAAATCCCACTCTCTCCTTGTTTATTGAATTTCCTTCCTGCTTCATCATCATCCCTTTCCACTTTGAATTATAGCTTTCCCCTTGTTATGTATATGAACCATAACTGTGGGTGTCTAGAGTATCCCTTCAAATCAGGTAATCTTAAACCACCTTGTTCTATTGGAAGGATCAACGTATCTCGCTTGACCCTTGCTCTCTTCCCCTCCCAGATAAAATTCTTCACGACTTCTCTGGTTGATAAAAATATGTCTGGCATGTATATAAAACTAAAGGGACCAAAAAACATTTTCACTGCATGTATCTTGCTATCCATATCCATAAATAGGAGCTTGCAGTCTGTCAGTGTTTGTATTATATTTTGTTTTGTTTCTTAATTGTATATCTTGAAAGGACTTAAAGCTGTCCCAGAATGCTCCACAGCACTGACATGTCCTTTTCTGGTTTTATCATGTACAAAATAATGTCTGCAAACAAAGTCAACTTTTCTTAATTACCCTACCAATTATATTCTTGAGTTTGAGTCCCTTATTGTATATGCCAATGGCTCTAAATATAACAGAAATAAAGGGAAAGAGGACACACCTGTCTGCTGCTTCTGTTCAACACAACTTGTCAGAGGAACCCTCCCACTTAAATTTTTGCCTCTGATCCCTCATATGCCCTCCTAATTAACCTTATTGTGTCAGGGAATGCAAATGTCTCCATTGCCTTACTCATAAAATCTGAGCTTACCCTGTTGAATGCTTTTTCTGCATCAAGACCCAACAGCAGTATTATTTTTTACATTTCTGCTTCCCTCCAGATCATCAGTCTTCTATTAATACTGTCAAATTTATTTATTTATTTTATTTCCAGTTTGATGACCAGGGATGTCCACTGGGCTCAGGGAGCCCGTCTTCAGTGGAAGCCAGGGGAGAAAAACTCCATGTTAGAAAGTTTAGATACAGATACAATATTGAAAAGAATAATTTAAAATTATGTTTCATGCTAGAGAGCAGGTGTAATTTCTTAGGTACATGTTACCTTTAGATACAGACACACAATGTTATTAATGAACAATTTACAGTTACATTTCATGTTAGAGAGCAGGTGTAAATTCTTAGGTACATGGTACAAATTTGATATTTACAGTATGTACATATGTGTGTGGTAGCCTATAGATCATAGCTAGAGAGCCTAGTAATCGTAGCTGGACAGGGGTTTAGAGGTGGAGAGAGAATAATTAGGACTAGGTGGGAGAATGCAGTTGCATTTTCTGTTAAGAGTAAAGGTAGGAATGTAACTGAGATTTAAAGTTTTCAAAATTTGCACAGGTCCTTAGAGAGAAAGGAAGATAATTCCATTTTTTAGCCAAGGAAAATGATAGCAGGAGTTGACCAGGAGGGAGATTGGTTTTTCGGGCACAGATTAGGTTTTGGTGAGTAGATAAGGGAGAAGGATGTTGCATATAGAGCAGGACACTTAGAGGGTTGAAAGATTAGTTTGTGGGCTGTGGTAATCTGAAGATAGTCTAGATGGTTGGAGAATTCAAGCCAGTGTAACAAATTAAGGGCAATACAGTGATGGGAGGAGTGGGCTTTGGTGATAAATTTAGAAATCTTATTATAACAGACTTCCAATTTTGAAGTGAGTGTGATAGATAAGTTAGTTAATAGAGGAGCCGCCATACATTAGTGAGGGGAGTAGATAGGTAGTGGCAAGCGTTTGGTGGAAGGAGAGAGAAATTGGATGTTCCTGTATAGCATACCAAGTTTTATATGGGTTTTCTTAATATTTTGCTGGATGTGAGTGTCGAATTTCAGGTGTTCATCAATAGTGACCCCAGGTAGTTTGGCAAAGGGAAAGGTAAATGTTTGCCTACCCTCCATAAAGCCACATTGATCCATATCTAACAATTTTGAAAAAAAAATTTGCCATTCTTTTAGCTATTACAGGTTCATAAGTTGCTACTAGGGCCCTTACAATAGCCATGTACCCCAAACCTTTTGGGTCCCAAGTATCATGGAGGGTCATGTTAATAGGCAGGTAGCTAAGGATTTCTAGGAGGGATACAAGTCACAGTAATACTTTTCTTATTAATGGCTTCTGTCCATAAGGGGCATGGGGGCCAGACTGGGGGTAAATTTATGATTTCCCATCCACTTGTCAAGGTTTCATTAGAATAGGATCAGGGATGAACTTTGTTTTACATGGATGAAGAGTCTATTCCACAGTGTGGAGATCCTTTGAGACACATGTCTGTCTTTTCAGCATGTTCTGTTCTTCACAATCTGGATCTTGTGTTTCTGATGCTGTTTGTTTTGTGCATATCTGAGAAAGCCCTGTAAGCCAGGCAAAGATCCCCTCTCAGCAGCCTGTAGAATACTGAAATCTGAGACAGTGCCTTTAGGTGATCAGTGTAGTACAAGGGTGTTCATGCCCTGAATTCTCCTGGTGAGAAACCTTTGTGGGCATTCCAGCTGTTGCATGTGGTTAGATACATGCCAAAGGTGGTATTGTATAGGTCTGATAAGGGCTGAGTAGAGTGGTACTATAACTTCCTTGGACCTGGATGCCATAACTGTACCAATAAGATGGGAGGCATAGAATGATTTTCTTATCTTGGCTACATGTTGGTCAAAGGCCAGATTGCTGTCTGCATATTTTCCCAGATCACTTACTGCTGGGTCGACTATTAGGGCCGTTTTATCGATTAAGTAATTAACTTGAATTAGTAGTTTCCCAAAGGGCATTATATTGCATTTTTTGGCACTGAGCTTTAGGCCATGACTGTGGCAACAGTCATTTGTCTGTGTTAAATTCACTTGTAATATGTTTGTGTCTTGGGGGTGGGTGGATCTGTAATAGCTCCCAATTTTAATTAATTTTAATTTTCAGTTCTGTGAACTTGGTGAGCCAGAGCCCTTTAATGTTAGTCTTGAATTCTGGGGTGCTCCACTGGTACCTTGGTGGAGGTGGTCTCACCATTCCTGACTTCTTGGGTCTTGTCTGTGAGCAAGCCAGTGAGTTATGTAAGGGTTTATGCCTAGCTCAGAAAGCTTGTTAATGCCTGAGTTGGGGTATTGTATCAAGTGCCTTAGCCAGGTTAAGATATGCAGCAGGCACTGTTTTACTCTTGTTCTTTGCCTTGTTGACCCTCTCAAAATCATCTGTCAGGTTCAGTAGGCATGACCTTTCATTAGCAAAGCCAAATTGAACTGGGTCTAGTGTCTGTAGGTTGTCAATGTCCTTGGTTATCATTTTCATGATAAGTTGTTCCATGCCTTTGCACATTAGGCTTGTCACAATGATGAGTCTGTAGTTCCCTGGATCGGTTGGTGGTCCTCCCTTGTGGAGGGGAATGACTGTTGTGGTCCTCCATTCAATTGGAATGTAGCCTGTTACAAGGCAGTAGTTGGGAGTGCCTCAAATGGTCCAAATAGGTCATGTTTTAGACTGCTCAGGAGGCAACTAGGGATGTTATTGGGTCCCATGGAGGCAGTGTTCTTGACTTTAACAAGTGCTAGCAGCAACTGTTCCCTGCTGATAACTGGGGGAAGTGTGTTGGAGGGAATTTCACCTGGTGGAGCTGGGGGTGGTGGGTGGGTGGGAGATGAAGGTATCAGCCAGTGGATTTACTGTGTCGCCCTGATCTGTGTAGGTAGTAGCATTCACCACCAGTTCAGCACACTGTTGTGTTACCCCCTAAGGTTCTGGACATAACCAAAGAAGGCCTTCTGATTGTCCTTAGACTGTGAGGTTATCATGACCTCATAGTTGGCCTTGTTAGATTTGGTTTCTTGTTTAGTTGTATAAGAGAGGTCTTTAAGGGAGTTGTTTTTCCTGATTTTTCTTCTATTATATGCAATGTGTAGGTTAGGGTTCCACCAGTGGGGTTTGTTTTTGCTATTTTTTTGGGGTTTATTTCTGGTAGGTACGATACCTCTATGCAGCCATTCACATGTTTGTACAATGACTCTGTGAATAATTCTGCATAGGTAGCTGTGGTCTCTGGTTTGGGGGAAGACTTGAATTTTGGCAAACTATCACTTAATGGAATGTAATTTGACTTTGATTAGTTCCTAACTGATAACTGGTTTAGCAGGATTTTCTGGGTTGATTTTTATTTTATTTTTTTTACTTGAAATGATCAAACCTCACTTGTGAGGGCATGACACCGGGTTGGGGGTTTTGGTGCAATGCTCTCCCATATTGGTGAGTACCAGATCTAGTATGTTTGACAGTCTAACAAAGTCCAGGAAGCATTGTGCTTGTAAGTTTGAGGCAATATACATTTCCCAGTCTATAGAGGGATAGTTGGTCACCCATTAATAGGGTGTTTGGTTGGATAGTGAGCACTTTTAGTAGGTTTAGGTAAGAGCTGTGAGACTCTAGAGGCATAGATGGTGAACTGTAGCTAGCTGTGATATGGTGAGGGACCTTCCCTATGGTGACTTGCATGGGGATGAACTCCATTGTGTTATCCCATCTAACCAACATGGAAGTATGTTTATTGCCAACATAGAGTAAAAATCCTCCACCTTTGGCCCCAGTCTGTGCTGTTTTTGGACTAAATGTATGGAAGGCACTGTAGTCTTGCACTTCCAAAGTACTTTCTGTGGCTTTCAACCAAGTCTTGGTAATGACAGAGGCGTTTACATTCTCCAGAGTGAGGTGGGCTTGAAGGGTGTGGAGTTTTTTTTGTTTAGGGTCCGAGCATTGATCAGTAACACCTTAAGGTTGCTTGTAGACTTTTTCACTGTGTTGGTAGGTTTGTCTTTTGAGTGTTGCCTCAAAAAGGGTGGATAAAGGTTTAGCCAATATCTGAAGACCTATGGGGACAGGTTCCAACCCATCTTTGGCAAAGCAACATGGTCTTAAAACCATGTTTTACCATGCTGACAGATATTGGATCCCCCGTGAATGACACCAGAAATTAAGCCAGTTATTAAAATCAGTCATTTTATGTTCATACTTTGTCATCATACTTGGTGAAGGTAGAATGCTGCTCATTGCAAATCTCATACCAATTTGTGACACACATGCGAGATCTATTATGTCTGTTTTCCTGTAGTCCAGTGAGGTATGTATCCCACGTAGACTATGATAGAATCATATTGGTCTGGGGTGTAGTAACTTGAGTGCATGCATGATATTTCAGATCCTGGCTCTAGATAGTCAAGGAAAAGATAACTCTTAGTTGCCTATCCTGGTGAGGTGGAGCACCTCTGTGTTGCATAATGGAGTTCCCAATGAGAGGAGAATTGGGTAAAGTGTATGCTTGTCTTATGGGGTTTGCACTTGGGGGACCATTTGGTGCTGTTTTTAATGTGTGCTTTAGCGATTTCTGAGGAGCAGTATTGTCATTAAGTTGCTTTGAAGGTCTTGAGATTTTGGAAGGCTTCTTTTAAGCACCTCAGCATAAGACAGCCTGTGTGAGGTGAATGGTATGTGTGAGGGATGTAGTATTGGTATTCCTGCCAACATTGTTTGTATGAAATTTTTTCCCCCTAGGAAGTTTGTGTTTTTATATCTCTTGCATAACATGTTGTTATCGTTAATGATTAACTGGTTGTCTGAGAACATGAGAAAATTGCTACAGTGCCCTAGGATGCCCAGATCTACCCAACTGGCCACAGAGGCATTTGGAAATTGCATATCCATGATGTTCTTCATGTTTCACTGTTGCAGTCATCATACTTGGGTTACCTGCCTGCAGGTAGCTCTCAGTCGGCCCGAATACCAGAGATGTAGTATTTCTGTGTCAGTTGCTGTTGCTCCAGGACTGATGTCAGGTCGTCAGGGGTATAAAAACAGGCAGCTGACGCCATTTCATCAGTCTTTCTTGCCGAGGAGGCCGAAGCAGAAGCAGTTTGCACGAGTGCCGTTGAGTTTTAGTTTCCGAATTGAATCATCCTGAAATCTTCTAAAGCTAAGTACCCCGTTGGAGATCCTTTTTTCTTGCTCTAACCGATGTCAGAAAAAGTTAACAATTATCTAGTCTGGAAAGCAAATACCACTCCGAGATTTCCATTCTTACTGCATCACCTGTTTAGGCCCACACCACAACGTACCTCGCTGTCAGTTTTGTGCTTTGTTCAACAAACAACTGTTCATCTTCAGGCCCTTATTATTGCTAAATACTTTCGCTGTCGATCTCTGTATTCCGAAATGGCTTCAATAAGCCATCCGGCTACAAAAAAACTAAGGATAAAGACAGAGACAGACCACACAGGTCCAAAACTCCCGACGACGCTTCCGTTAAGCTAGTCACCACTTCACCGGTACTCAGTGAGGCGCTTTCACAGCCCCTGATGCTCGCTTCGATGGATTCTCAGGCCACTACTGAGACCCGTTCGGAGTCCGGTATGCTGCGAGACTCTTCTCTGACTATGGAACCTGTGGATGGGTTCGGAGTCGCTGTGCAGGCACCGGCTTCCTAGGAAGTTGTTCACATTACCGATATTTGACACAAACCGATGACTTCTTTCGCATCTTCAGTTCTGTCTAAAACTACTGAGTTTCTAAGGCCAAGAGTACGAGCTATGCCTAAAAAAACGACTACCCAAACTCAAGCACCTGCTTCCTTGCCACACCATCAAATGCTTAAAATGGCAGAAGAGCTGATTATGCTGATTAGGGGAAGGCAGCCTTCTCCTGCTAAGAGAGACCTGTCCCCAGCAGCTTTAACTGACCAAGAGACCGACGACTCTGAGGTTTCTGAATATGAAGACATGCTTATATCTGCTTATGAGGATTCAGATGCAGAGGACTCCATTCCCTCTGCTTCCACTCCAGAGGATTTTTCTTTTGATGAAACCCTACATATTTTGAGTGCATTTCCACTGGGAATGCCAGGATTATCCTCAGTCCAAAAAGAGTCTCAGAGAAATTTTAGATTAGCCACAACATAGACCTTTAGCTATCCCTCCTGTTCTGGATGTTGTGGATGATGTCTTTATGGAATCGAGTCTAACCCCTGATACTTTACCTCCTGCTCCAAGGAAACCAGACCAGAATTAGAGTCCCCTGACTCTCACAAATTTATTTTCAAAAATCCTACTGCTGACCCAGAGGTCATTTCCCAGGGAACCAAAGGTATAAAAGCAACTACAGCTAAGAATCTCACCTTTTTGGACAGGGATTCCTGAGCTTTAGACAAATGGGGTAAAAAAAAAAAAAGTATACACCTCTGCAACACTCGCCATTAGGGCACTGAATTGCCAGTTTCACATGCTGAAATACCAGCAAACATATGGAACTTATTAAACAAAAATTATCTACTTTTACAGACTGTGCATAAAATAAAGAATTACAGGAGCTTATGCATTCTGCAAGCCAAGTCAGCAAGCATATCTTGCAATGTGGCTTTGACGCCCTAGAAGCATTTTGCAGGGCAGCAGTCACTGGATCTGTACTGAGAAGGCATGCTTGGCTTAAGGAGCAGACCTTGCTAGACCATGTCAAATCAAAATTACTAGATCCTCCTTTGAACAAGGACAATCTGTTTGGCACCAAAGCAGAAGAGGTTCTAAAAAAGATGGAAGAAAAAGCTAAGTCTATGCAGACAGTCAAAGATTTTTTGCAAGTGCAGCCTCCAAGATTCAGTAGGCATTGCCCATCAAAACATTGGTCCTTTCCAGCCCCATCAAGACCATCTCAAACAAGACCCAGGGGAAACGGACCTCCCAGATTGTAGTCTCAAGGTATGCAGAGATCTAAACAATGGAGTACCTCCACTTCAGAAACGGGGCGTGCTAAGCCACCCCCTTACGGAAAGAATTCACAATGACTTCTCAGCTCCACTCCTCACCTCTGCCCAAGTGCTCGTGCCCCTAGGAGGAAAACTTGCCCATCATGCAAAAAACTGGACTTCCATCACCAACGACCAATGGGTCCTCAACATCGTATCCCAGGGGTACAAATATTACTTCCACTCACTGCCAACCCCAAAAGGGTTCCCATACCTTCCTCCAAACCAGTTGGCAGAGGCACAAAACCAAGTTCAATCCCTACTCTCCATAAGGGATATTCAACCTGTTCCTGCAGAACAGATAGGTCTAAGGGTTTTATTCCAGACTTTTCCTGGTACCCAGAAAAGAGGGCACTTGGCACCCAATCTTAGATCTCTCAATTCTAAACACCTTCCTGGTGGTACCAAAATTCAAAATGCCCACCCTTCAACACCTTTTTCCTATGCTGTCTGAAGATGCCTGGTTAGCCACCCTAAACCTAAAAGAAGCCTATCTGCACATCCCTATCAGGGACTCATACAGGAAATACCTACATTTCAGGGCAGGATCTATGCATTATCAGTTCGCTTCACTTCCTTTAGCTTATCCACTGCTCCCAGAGTCTTCACAAAATGCCTGGCTACAGCCATTGCCTATTGAAGACAGAGCAAAATTCAAATTTGCCCTTACTTGGGCGATTGCCGGATTCAGGCAGCCAGGAAAAGCTGTTGCAGCACCTGACATTTGTAAAGAACCTTCTAACCTCAATGGGGTACACTATCAATGAAAATAAATCAAAACTAGTCCCCAGTCAAAAGATTGTATTCCTGGGAGCAAGCTTGGACACATCATCCCAGGTGGCATTCCTTACTCTAGAAAAGCAAACTTATCCAACAGGCTACTTTGCTCAAATGGCAACCAGAACCCAGCTATCCGCAAGGAAAATCCTGCAGGCCCTAGGGTTCATGGCCTCTTGCATTCTAATTCCATATGCTAGACTGCATATGAGGAAACTTCAGTGGTACTTAAAAAGTCTTTGGTGCCAACATTCTCAGGACCTGGTAACTGTCATACCTATCGTACCTTGTCTAAGGACAGAGTTTCTTTGGTGGGCAGCAGCATGCAACCACAAGGGGGTTCGCTTTACTCAACCCCATGCCATCCAGACCCTAACCACAGACTCATCAGACTATGCCTGGGGGGCACATCTGGCCGACAAGTGCATTCAGGGCCACTGGAGCCCAAGTCAAATTTATCTGCACATCAATCAATAAGAGATGCTAGCTGTTCAGCAAGCTCTGACAGCTTTCAGATCTCTACTCTCACCAGGAGCCCTGCTAATAAAGACAGGCAACACCACAGTTATGTGATACATCAACAAGCAGGAAGGAACCCACTCTTACCCACTTTGCAGGCTAGCCATGGCCCTGTGGAACACTGCCTTGGACATGCATATTCATCTGCAAGCTGAATTCCTGCCAGGCAAACAAAACTCTCTGACAGACGACTTAAGCAGAAATTTCCTAGACCCACACAAGTGGCAATTAGACCCTAGCACTTTCAGCCTTCTAACCCAGAAATGGAGGACCCCAGAGGTGGATTTTTTTGCCTCCACCTACAATCACCAGCTCAGCAAATTCTGCACCAGGACACCTCACAGCAGGGCCTGAAAAGTCAATGCCCTATTCCTCCAGTGGGTAAGCCTCTCAATCTATGCATTTCCCATTCTGCCTTTTCTCAAGACTTTTACTCAAGACAGGACAGACCGAGGGCAATCCTGATTGCCCCGGACTGGCCACGCCATCACTGGTACCCAGTACTGCACAGCCTGTCACCGGTGCCACCCTGGCACCTACCCCAGATCCCAACCCTCCTCACTCAGCAGGAGGGACAGATCTTGCATCTGCAAACCCTGAATCTTGCAGCCTGGCTTATTCCTTGAATTCTCCCCCAGTGACCAGCCTAAGCAAGCAGGTGCTGGACGTCATTCTTGAAGCCAGAAGACCCAGTACAAGGAAATCTCATGCTAAGTGGAAAAGGTATTGTTCCTGGAGTCAGTCTAAAGGAGAGGACACAGTTCTGCCCTCCTTACCTCTAATCCTGTATTACCTAGCAGATCTACTCCACAGAGGCCTATCTTTCTCTTCCGTTTAGATCCATGCTTCTGCCATCTTGGCTCATTACAGCACTGAGCTCACCCCTCTTCTCTCACCCTCTCATCAAACAGTTCCTGAGAGGGGCAAACAACTAAGGCCACCAAGGAGAGCCCCCACCCCTGCTTGGGACCTTAACATTGTACTGGAAACGCTCACACTGCCTCCCTTTGAGCCTTCAACATCAGCAAAGTTAAAATTCCTCTCTTGGAAAATTGGAAAACAGCCTTGTTTCTGGCCCTCACTTCAGCTTAGAAGAGTGTCTGAGCTACAAGCACTTTTGGCTGTGGAACCCTTCATTAATTTCCATGCTGACAGGGTCTCCCTCAGGACTAACTCTCTCTTTATGCCAGTGGTGTCCAGTGTAGCTTTCAACCAATCTATCCATTTGCCAACCTTCTTCCCTAATCCTCAAAATAAAGGGGAAGGGATCCTGAACTCCTAGATGTGCACAGACAGCTCAGATTCTACCTTGATAGGACTAAGACCTTCAGGAAAACTGACCAGTTACTAGTCAGTTTTGCACCAGGGGCAGAGGGCAAGGCCATTTCAAAACAAACAATTTCCAAATGGATAGCACACTGTATCCATTTCTACTACAAACACCATTGGAAACCAACCCCTCAGGGGGTCAGAACACATTCCACTAGGGCAACTTCTACCTTTATAGCATTTCTCAGTGGAGTCCCTACCAGGGACATTCTGGAAGCTGCTACCTGGAGTTCTGTTCACACCTTCACCAAACATTACCACCTGCCTCTCTTTTCCAAATCCAGGGAGAGTTTTGCTACAGCAGTCCTGCAGGGCATACTAGCCAGCCCCAACTCTTCTTGACTACCTCCACCCATTCTTCAGCTTTGGGAATCAACCCAAGTGTGATGACTGCAACAGTGAAACACTAAGAACATAGTGCATTTGTGTAAACTTACCATAAATGTAGATGTTCGAGTGTATTCACTGTTGCAGTCCTGGTTTCCCACCCTCCACCCCCCCCTTGTCTCTCTCCCTCTCCTCTCTATGTCTATTACTCACCCCTTACAGGGCTATTGGTATTTACTTCTTACAGGTGGTGTTTTTCCCACCATAACTTGGCTCTCTATTTGGGGAGCTCCTGAAATTTGGGGCAAGAAAAACTGATGTAATGGCGTCGGCTGCCTGTTTATATACCCCTGATGACCTGACACGAGTCCTGGAGCGACAGCAACCGAAGCAGAAATACTAAGTCTCTGGTATTCGGTCCGACTGAGGGCTTACTTGCAGGCAGATAACCCAAATGTGATGACTGCAATAGTGAATACACATGAACATCTACATTTATGGTAAGTGTACACAACTCTACTCTCTCTCTGGTCCTGTAGTAGGGTTTGCTGTTTAGGATTAAGAATTGGATTTCAGTGGGGTTTTCCTAGGGTAGTTTCTGGGGTTAAGGGCAGGATGTTATATAATGTTAGTGCTATTTGATGTACAAGCTAGCTTGCTCTAAGCTTATTTCTGCACAATGCCAAACAGGTTCTGGATCTAATGCTAACTTTATAGGTAAGTTTTACTGTCTAGGTGTTTGATACTATACAGGGCATTGCTAATTGCAGCAGCCCTGTGGGTGCCTCAGAGCAGAAAAAAGGCTTGAAAACTGACTCCTATGCTGTTTAGCTAATAAATAACCACACATTGAACTTCCTTGCTACAAGATGTCTGATTGTGGAATTTCTTAATGTAAAAGCACAAACAACAAACAGCTCTCAAGTGCAGATTAAACAAACTGCCAAACAACTAAGTCCCTGGCTAATTCACCCTTCTGGAAAGATATTTGGAGGCGAGCAGACTTGGAAAAGCCAACACAGAAATGACTATTTTTACCACAAAATTAAATAAATGCTCTAAAAACAGTAATTACCACTGTACAAAGCAAGTACAAGTGCAGTTAAGAAAATACTCATCTTAGCTTGGATGGCTCTGGATGCATTTGAAACACTGGAAAAAGCATTGCAGAGTTCTCTAAGTGGAAACCCCCCCCCCCTGCAACTTGGTTTATTTATAGTAGAGAAAAATGTTTGTAAGCCGACTCCTATGTCCTCTAGCCAATAAACAACCACACTTTGAGCTTCCTCCAGTTCTTCACAACTTAGAGAGTGCAGGTAAACACCATCTGCCACAAGATGTCTGATCCTGGAATTTTGTTTTATTAAATAAAGCACAGTAAAAGCAGCTCTCAAGTGCAGACTAAACAGCAGACAACTAAGTCCGTAGGTAATCCACCCTTCTGCAAAGAGATTTGAAGGCACACAGATTAGGAAAGCCAGCAAACAGAGAAATTACTATTTTTTTTTTTTTTTTTTTTTTTTTACAAAATTAAATGTGTTAAAAATGCTCAAAAATAGTAGTGATCACTGTATAAAGCAAGTACAGTTAATTAAGAAAATATTTTTCTTAGCTTGGATGTCTCTGGATGCAGTTGAAACAATGGAAAAGCATTGCAGAGTTCAGTGTAGACATAAACACTTTATAATTGTGGTTTAAAATTGAAATGGGTTTGTATGAAGCTGGGGTTGAGGAATCTTTACCGTAATCGAGTATTACAGCCACCACAGCTTTCTTCCAGGATGTTGGCGCTTTCCTTCCTTTTAAAATACTGATAAACAAAACCTTCCAGATATTTATCAATTTCTTCCTCCCTAGCTTCCAGAATTCCACAGGAATATCATTTATCACTGGAGACTTTACTGTAGATTGAGTATACACCAACATTTTTATATTATCTCCTCCTATCTTAACTGTTAATTGTTGAGCCTCATCTACCTGTAACCTTTGCTTGCTTAAGTCTTCTACATATCTCTGCTTTATACAAATTTTCATAAAATTTCCAAAAATATCTCAAATACCTCTACAGGACCTATGGTTATTTTTTTGGTTATAGGTTCACAAAGTTTGGCAACAACCCTTTCTACTTTCTGTTGCCTAAGTCATGCTAAAAGCTTTTATGCTCTGAAGTTATCAAAAGCAGTTGCTTAGCCACAATCTTTCTAAAGTCATGCATATTATCCAGATACTCCTTTATCTTCTCTTTAGCACACTGCAGTTATGCCTGTTCTTGCTCCATGAGAGTCTCCTCATTTTGCAATACTTTGTTTGTGAGCCCCTCTAAATAATTCTAGTTACTTTTTAACCATATACATTTTCTTTTATTTTTACCCTATTATTCTACCCCACTTTCATTGTATTCCACACTCACTAGCTATAACTTCTGAAGAAACTTCTGTCTTCCCTAATAACTCTGAAATAATTTTAACTACCCATTTCTTAAATTCCTATCTTAAGTAGATAGGGAAATGCCAGTGTCTAATTTTAGTTTATCACCTTGCATTTTTATCCTGACTTTTATTGGTGTATGATCTGAAATACTTAATGGATGTTTGTTAAAGATTTCAGTTAAACGCACATGTTCCTGTGAAATGTAATTTCGATCTGGCCTAGCGCAGTTATTGTACCTTCGGGAATAATATGTAAATTCTCTCCGAATCACCACTAGTGAATTCATATCTTCCATATCAAATATTTTCATAAATTTCTTCAGAAATTTACCCTCTTTTGTTATATTTTCCCTTCTAGGTTCCCCATATACACCCTCACTGTTAAAAATCAAGTACCAGTCCTCATCTGTGTGTAGTATTCCCTGCTGAAAGCTGATTATTTCACCCAAAGTTTTCATAAGCTCCATAATAGCAATTTTAGGTGGAATATAAATACATGCCAGCATAATCCTCCTCTCTTACCAGTAGCCCCTTACTTCCACAAATCTACCATTATTATCTTTTTTTCTCTATTAGTATTGGAGTTCCTCTAGTAATTAGTATAAGTACTCCCCCACTAGATAGTGAGAGGTTTTTAAGCAAAAACTTGATGTGGCTGTAGGAGGCAGCTTGTGCTCCCATATTCAGAAACACTGCCCTACTAAATGGGAGCTTGATATAGTGTTCAAACTACCCTCCTTTGTGAAATGTTTTGGGTACTTTAGATACCTAGATGATGTGCCCATTATATGGAAGGGTGGTAAAGAACAATTTTTTGAATTCTTGGGGGAGGTAGAGGCTTTGACAGACTTTTTACAGTTCGCATGTGAAGTGAATGAAGATCATTTGAATTATCTGGACATCGAGATATTACAGTCCCCAGAGGGTGGTATGGAGACAGAAGATTACAAAAAATCGATGTTTTGTAATTTCTTTTTTATTTTCTACTAGTTGTCATCCATACCACCAAAAGAAAGTGATTGTAAGGAGCCAATTTATAATAGTCTCCAGACTGACAATGAAAAATATTTGAGTGAATTACAGTTGTTAAAGAACGTGTTTCAGGAATGTGGCTATCCCGATGATTTGCTGAATAGCATCCATCAAGAGATCCAGGAAGGATAGGTTGAGGAATGTTTTTGCCCCTATTATAAAATATGGACTTTACAGTGATCAAGACAATGGACAAAAGATAACATTTCATTATTCGATAAAAGGAATAACATGGTGCTGTATTATACAGTGCATGTGAAGAACATTGAGAGCATTATCCACAAGAACTGGGATATTTTTCAGTGTCATGAGGTTACAAAGACATTTTGTGACACTTGCCCATACTTGCACAAAAAATTAATGTTAAAGATTTATGAGAGAAACCTCTTTGTGGATTTGAGAACATATTTTTAATATCACTAAAAAATGTGGGAGGTGCAAGCAGTGTCAATGTATTGAAACAGATTATGGCCACCCAGTTTTTCAAATTATTAAAAAAAGAAAGAAAAGGTTTTAGATTCAATTGTTTGTCTGAAAAGGGTGGTCTGTACTGCACGCTGTGTTTGATTCTCTGTGTTTATATAGGCAAAATGGACAATGCATTTAACAGGAGACTCTACCAACATATATACTGTATTCAACACTCCGATACTAAAAATGCTTTGGCAAAACATTCTACTGTATGTATGAACTTGTTAGTTTTGTCTTCTCAGTTATTGAACGTCAAAGCTTCAGTTTTTGTGCGTGATTGGCGTAATAGATTATTGAATAGCGAGCTGCAATGGCAGCTCAAGCTTGATGCTGTGCACCCACTGGATTAAATGAGAATGTTTCACTTTACAGTGAAATAAAGAAATGGGCTAGCAAACTTAAATGAATACTAGATCTATCATCATTATATTTTGCTTGTGTTGTATTAATTTTTCACTTTTATTGTGAATATCTCATTTATTTTCAACCATTTGTGTTTATTTTACAATTTATGAATGAAAGATCACTTTGGGTGGGTTTCTTTAGTTACCGTAAATGTGATTGGATAATTCAATGGGTGTATGAGCAAAAAAAGTTTTTTATTAGCTTAGTGAATGTTTCCTACAGTTCTGATGATGCCACTAATTTAAGGTGAGTGTGCTTAACCATTGGTAATTCGTACAGTAGTTTTTTGATTTTCAAACAACTTATTTGGTTTTCTAAATGTTTTTAAAGTGTTTATTTAATAAACACTGGATTTAAGGAGTCTACCGTGTCTGGAGCTGACTACTGAATTTTTCGTTTACTGCTGATGTAGTCTTGTTAATATTCCACTGTCAGTGAAAGTCTTAAAATACAGTTTTAATTAACTTTGGCAGCGTCTGCTCCAAGTTTGACATACAAGCCACTTAGCACAGACTAGATGTGATGTGCTTGCTGCACTTTTACTTGACGTGAGCCTAAAACACTCTTTCTCTTTGATCTTCAGTGTGTTTTCATGGCTTCTGTATGATGCTCTGTTAGCTATTTAAGATGTACAAATCCTCTCAGTCTACCATAATGCATTCTAATCTGAATGTAATGTACTCATTTGATTACACTGATTTGTCCAGAATAACCTGTGCCTAATCCACAGTTTATTTGCTACTGTGATGTGGTAAAGACTAGTAATTTGAAAGGATATGGAAAGCATACAAAATACTGACAAAAAGGAACCAAGTGGCCCCCAGTAGGAGGAGTCTGCATCTTTGCTGGCCCTAAGCGAAAGTGTACTGCAAAAAGCAGAGTTGGGAAGGATATGCAGGACAGAGTACAGACTTACAGGATGGATGATAATGATGTGTACCTGTGCCTATAATGTTGTAAATTAACTTATTCATCTGACTGTTATTTAATGGGCTAATGTGGTCCACTCAGAGTGTAATCAGGTGTTAAGTAGAAAGCTCTTTGCACATGTGAGCTTTTTGAAGCCCCTGCATTCTGATAACAGAAGTTGACTTAAAGTATGTTTTCTTTAAAATGACCTAGAATGCAAAACATTCCATGTTGACAGCACATCTTTGCACAGTATTTAATTACAAATATTTTTGCTTTTGCTGTTTTGTCTGCTTAAAGTGGGCATCCAATGCAGCTGCAGACAGTTCAAACAAACCGGGCTGAAGATGTCCTTCCATTTCACTTTTGCAGTATTCATTATTATTCATGACATCTAGACAGCATACCAAAGCCTCTAGGTTGTTTTAAGGTATGCTGTACATCACATGTATGCTCCTTGCGCAGCATAGTGTATAAAGGTGATGTCTGGACATACCTTTCTCAGACTTTGCCGTCAGTACTAACACCATCTCTTGATCATCGGCCTGAGCACCTGTTCCATTACTGGTTCATGAAGCCAATTCAGATAAGTGTCCCGTTGGGGCTTGTTTATCTTATCTTTTTTATTTTGTATTGTTGATTGTGGAGTTTCATGTCATCCAGGAAGGGTAAATGTCAGTGTGGGAAACAAGATTCTGCATAAAGACCATCACGAGCAGTGCTTATTTTGTCTTGGCGCTACCCATGACCATACATCCTGTTCAATTTGATAGGCCTTTGTTCATAAGACTCTCTGTAGTCAGCTTTCTTCTTTGGCCTTGTATCTGGAGAATCAAAGTCTTAAGCTTTTGGCTAAAGACACAATGAAAGGCACTTCCCACTCTGAGGGACAGCCATCTGTGAAGGAGACCAAGAAATCTGTCTGATTCTTCTGCTGTGCAGCCTTTTCCAGACATGTCTCTTAGGCAAGTGAAAGCCCGGAAGATTGCCAAGTCTGCCCTGACCATTTTGGAGGCTGGCGTAAATTCAACCTTACGCATGTCCTAGGAGGCCTTGCAGATGTCTGCTTTGGATATTGAGGGGGATCCATGGCTGATTATTTCTGAGGGGTCTAGAGATGTTCCTCAGATCGGAAGTCCCACCTACTATTATTGAATGCTGTCAGGGTCTGAGTCTTTTAAGTTTTGTAAGGTGGGCATTTCTTTGAAGAAAAAGCAAAAGACTAAACATATTTCTCCAGCTCCTAAGGACACAGAGTGAATGGCAAAATTACACTCAGGGGTTGTTTAATGCTTTTATGGCTTTGAAACCTCCTCATGGAGTTTCTGTTTCAGCTCCCCCTTGGTACAGTACTTTCCTTAAAAGACCCAAGGAACAGGACTCTTTTGAGGAGGAGATAGATTCAGATGAAGAATCCCTTACTTATTCATCTCGGATTCCCTCTCCTTTAGACTGTTGGTCTGAGGAAGAGGAGTCTACAAGTCCTGACAATCCTTTCAAGGAAATTTCTTTTGGGGGCACGATCTCTGAAATGATTGTGCTTCAAATGGAATTGTGCCCAGGTTTCTGAGGCACAGAAGAGGTATTACGAGATCCTGCAAATGGACTCTCCTAGATCTTCTGCTGTTCTCCTGTTTTGTTTGGTTTGTTGGATGCTTTTCCTTCTGCATCTAAGGCCCCTTGCCCCGAAGAAATCTGATGGGTTTTATAGGGTGCCTGAGGTCTGTAAATTTCTGTGTAGGTGTCCTTCTGCTGGCCTTTCTCTGGTGTTTGTGGCATCTGACAGGCCCTCTCAGGTGCTGCCTTCTAGTTACTTCCTTCTGATAAAGACAGCAGAACTATAGAAAAGCTAGTTAAGAAGGTTTATACCTTTGCTGCCTTAGCTTTTAGAGCTGTTAATGATCAGACCCATATGTCCAGATAGATTTTGGTTTTCTTTCCCAGGCCTGTCAGGTATTTTCTGATTTCCCAGACTCTGAAGGGAGAAATTCTGTTCTTTTCCAGTTAGGGACTTCTTCCCAGGTGGCTCACCATTCCATTAAGTGTAGTTATGATGCAGCAGATGCTTCTTCTAGTGCTGCTACCTTTAATTCTGTGTTGAGATATTCCTGGCTTTGGCTTCAACCTTTGTCTCATGATATTAAGGCAAAATTGATGGATGTTGCTCTGGACTACAAACACTTTTTGGTGAAGCTGCTAATTTGTTTAAGTCTCTTCAGGATTTGGGGAAGGCCTAGCAAGAACGTAAACGTGTGCTTCTCCTTTGCCTACATTTCAGAGAAATTATCCCAGTAAGCCAGCTTTTGTTCATAGGCAGTCTCTCCTTCCCCCTAAGGGTAAGAAGGGAGAGAAGTGGGCTCCTCCTGCTAAAGCTACCTAGGCTTCTGTGCCATAGAAGTCTCCTTTTCCTGGCAAACCAGGTGCTGACTGTCATGTTCTTCTCAGCCACGTTCCTCCTTTTTATTTGTCTTTCCCTTTCTCTTCCTGTTTGGTTCAAGATTACTCCGGTCTCTTGGGTTCTCTCCACTATTTGTCTAGGGTATTTCGTAGTCTGAAAATCTCTCTTCCCCCTTTTATAGGCATTCCTCATCCCCCTCAGGAGCGGTTGCCCTTCTTTCCAGGAGTACTTCAGAATCTCTTGACTCAGGGAACTCTTCAGGAAGTTCCATTTGCCTAAAGAGGAAGGGGTTTTACTCCAGAATGTTTTTGGTACCCAGGAAAGAGGGCACTAGGAGACCTATTCTGTCATCTAAACTCGACCTATTCTGTCATCTAAACCCAAACCCATTTCTGACGGTCCCCTCTTTTCAAATGTCCTTTCAGACTTTGTTCACTCTGCTTTCTCAGGCTTATCTGGTGTCTCTGGACCTCAAGGATGCTTATCTTCATATCCCAATTCATCCCCCTTTTCAGGAAGTTTTTGTTTCCCTTTGCTTCCTGGCATTTTCAGTTCTCTGCTTTGCCCTTTGGCCTTTCTTCTGCCCCAAGCATGTTCACCAAATGTCTTGCTCCTGTGATTGCTTTTTGCAGTATAAGGGGGATCCAAGTCTTTCCCTTTTTGGACAGCCTCCTGTTTCAGGCATTTTCTCCAGAGACTTTGTTGCAAAATCTTCATTTGCTATCTCCCGTCCTGCAGAGCCTGGGATTCAGTATAAATTTCAAAAAGGTTATTTCTGACTCCTCCTCAGGTTCATGTTTTTCTAGGGTGCAGGCTCAAGACTGTTCATATGCTGGCATCTCTCCCTCCTACCAAGGCTGTAACTCTCATTTCCTTTTTCAATCCCTTCTTTCTCTGGCTAAAGTAACTCTGGGGTTAATGGCTTTCAACATTCTTATACTCCCTTTTGCCTAACTCCACATGAGAAAACTTCAGTGGTTTCTAAAGTCAGTTTGGCTTCAGCATTCTCATTCCCGGAATTTTTAGCTCCTCTTCTATGTCTCAAGCAGGAACTTCAGTGGTGGTTTCAGCAGTTGATTCTCAATCCAGAGCTCCTTTTTCATCATCCTCTTCCCTCTCAGGAGCTGTTCACAGATGCTTCAGATGTGGGTTGGGGAGCAGCATTCAACTCCCTAAAGGTGCAGGGAATCTGGTCACCTCTTCAACAGAAAGATCACATCAAGGTCAAGTAGATGAGAGCTCTTCTGCAGGCTCTTCAGGCCTTTCATCCTCTCTTCTCCCCATGACCTATAAAGGTGTTTACAGACAATACAACACTGATTTGGTATGGCGACAAACAGGAGGGGGGGGGTCTTTGCTGGTTGGCTCGCCTAGTGAGAGAACTAGCTATCCAGTATCAAGTGACACACCAGGCAGTTTTCATTCCCTCGGGTCAAAACATTGTGGCATACCCTCTGAGCAGGTCCATAACTCATTCCCATGAATGGATGCTTCACAGGGATGTGTTTCTGAACATTGTCCGCTAGTAGGGTACTTCTCAAGTGAATCTTTATGCCTCCCCTCTGAACAGACATTTTCCTCTGTTTTGTGCCAGAGTCCCAGGTCCTCTGGTTTGGAAGGTGGATGGCCTCTCTTTTCCTGTAAGGGGATGATTCTTTATTCTTTTCCTCCCCTTATACTCATTCTAAAAGTCCTGTTCAAAATAAAACAGGATGCTCCCAAAATCTTGTTGGTGACTGCCTTTTGGCTAAGACACCATTGGTTCCCTCTTCTTCTTCTGCATTTAGTCAAGGGCAGTCATCACAAGTTAATTCACAGGGTGGTGCTACTCACACAAGACAAGGTATCTCTCATCCATCCCCACCTGTCCACTCTTTAACTGACACGGTGGATGATAGGATTTTGATTCTACATAGGTATCTTTTTTTCTGAGGACATGCTTAGGGTCCTGCAGGAGGCCAGGAAACCCACTGCTAGGAAATCCTACTTATCCAAATGGAAGAGGATTTCTGTTTGGTGTCTTTCTCGTAACCTGGATCCACTTTCTGTGGGCATTTCTTTGTTTCTGTCTTATCTGTGTGAACTGCTGAATGCTAGGTTGGCTTATTCTTCTGTTAAGGCTCACTTATCAGCTTTTTCTGCTTGTCTGCCTTTAACTCCTTTAGCTTCTAGATTTGAAGCTAAAAAAAATCCTCAAAGGGATCCTTCATATTAGGCATTCCAGGAAGCCTGTTTCTTCTCAATGGGATCTTAATTTTTTTTTTAGAAAAATTGACCCAGGCTCCTTTTGAGCCTACAGCTTCAGCTTCCTTGCAACATTGCTCTTGGAAGACTGTACTTCTGTTAGCACTTAATTCTGCCCCAATGGTGTCTGAGCTTCAAGCCCTTAAGGCTTGTCCTACTTTTATAATGTTTCATAAGGACAGGGTGTCATTTCGTACTAATCCTTTTTTTATGCCCAAGGTGGTGAATGAGTTGTCCCTTAATCAGTCTATTCATTTGCCCACTTTTTTCCCTCCTCTGCAATTTGCCAATGAGAAGGTGCTGCACATATTGAATGTGCATAGGTAACTCAGATTTTATCTGGATAAGAATAAGGCTTTTCGTAAATTTGGTCAGCTATTTTTCTTTTCATCCCAGGTTTTTAGTATTTGCTGTGTCCAAACAAACTATTTTCTTGGATTTCTAAAGCCATTTCTTTTTGTTATTCCTTTCATGGTAAGAGCCTTCCTTCTTCTGTTAAGGCTCATTGTACTAGAGCTGTGGTTTCTTTTGTTTTTTTAAGGGTTTGGATACTAACTCTATTCTTGAAGCAACTACCTGGACTTCAGTGCATGCATTTACCAAGCACTGCAAGTTAGATAGAATTTCCAGAGCTAGAGCTGGTTTTGCTAGCACCATCCCTCATGGCTTCCTAGAGAACTCTGCTGGTCCTTCCTCTTTCTTCTCGAGCTTTGGCACACTCCCTATTGTAGTGAATACTGCAACAGTGATAAGGAAGGACAATAGTACAGTTGTGTAAGATCTTACCATAATGGCAGATGTCCTTCTCTTCACTGTTGCAGTATTCAGTCCCTCCCTCCCTCCCTGGTCCTTTTCTCTTCTGTTCTCCTTGGACTGGCATTCCTACTGGGGCTCTCACTTTTGAGGATGGTATGTCTGGGCATCACCTTTATGCCGTATGCTACGTGAAGAGCATACATGTGACGTACAGTGTACCTTAGTACAACCTAATGGCTTTGGTATACTGGCAGGACCGCCCTAGGCAGGGGATCCCTTTTGTAATGAATAATGCAACAGTGAAGAGAAGGATATCTGCCATTATGGTAAGATCTTGCGCTACTGTACTTTCTTGCATTTTGTATAAGCTGAGCCCAAACTGGGCTGTACCAGGATATGTGTTATCTTGATATGCTTACTGTGAAGGCTGCCAGCCTAGCCAGATAGAATTTTATAGATAATTGTGTCATTTGCAAATATTAATGTAAGGCACAGGCTTGTTGTCTTAAATGGAAAAATTGCTGTTAGATGTGGAACTGCAAAAAAAATGTCACAACAGTGCTCTCTACTGACCAAGTAAAAGCATGGTGTGACCCTTTGATCTAAAGTCGGCACCAGGCCATCTAGATGAAGACATTCCTTCTATTGTTTTAACCAGGAGTTAAATTGCTAGATTTAAACATGCAAATGTATTGTTATTGCTCTGCTTCCTGACCAGCTGCAAGATGACATAAGGAGATATTAAGAATGAAAATGTAGTTTCTGTTAGCCTGGGAACCCAGAGAAGTATGAAGAATGATGTAATGGGAACCAGGAATGTGGTTTTAAAAACAGAGAGTCAGAGGGCATTAAGCATTTTTGTCTTGACCATCCAACTCACAGCACTGTCTTGCTCTATAAGTAAGTTTACCTTAGACTTGTGTTTTCTCTTAGAAATAGCTAGAAACTAGAAAGATTAGACAGTGTTTTTCTGTGATGTCAGAACTGTACTACTGAATTATTTTAAGTATTTCTCTGTGATCTCTGAACTCCTGACTAGCACTGTGTAGTAAGAAGTATTGTCTTGTGTTTTTAGTATTTATTATTAAATATTTTTAAACCTTTCAACTGTGGCTGTTTTGTGTAGAGATAATGTAATCTGTAGAGTACATTGCATATTTATAGTGATTACTGTACCAAGTCACTCTAGTAAGCCTTGACTGTTTAGTTATACTACCAATTGGATAACAATTTTGCACAGTAATAATTGGACACACTCTTAAGGGTCTTTGCGTTGCTGATAAATATTAGTGGGTGGTGGCAAGTGGTACTACAGTATAGTTTGGGGAAAAAAGGGGCACAGCTGGAGAACCTGTGCCAGCCTTCCCCAGGAGTGTCTGTGTGGTTGTATAACCTCTTTTCAAAGTGTGTGTGTGTGTGTGTGTGTGTGTGTGTGTGTGTGTGTGTGTCAGCTACTTGGACAGGGGCACAAAGCACTAGTTGGACAGAAAGGGTGCTGGTGGTTTTAGCTTGCCTACTAGGCTGAGATCTGGACCCTATAGCTATGCCAGTGAGAGTCTTATTGGGGACCTGGAGAGTGAGGGAGCGACCAGCTCTGGACTAACTATGATCTCTGTGTGCTGTTAAGGGAAATTGCACTTTACTGTGTGTATTTGTTATCCTTTCCTCCTATATGAGACGCCCTCACTGGTGTTGGTGAGGATTAGGCTCCTTGATTGCTGTGCCAGGGCACGGGCGTCACACTTACATCCCGTGCCCCCTACAAATCTAAAGCAAATTGCTGCTTATTTTCCATTGCACAGTAATATCCTGTTCTTAGGTGATCTTGGTATGAACCTACAGAGTCATCTAAATGTGGGGTTGGGTTAAACAGTATATCAGCTAATTATAACCTCTCACAAATGTTCCGTGAGCTTACTAAGGATAACATCTTATTGTAAAGTCCCTTGCTGTTGGATCGCGTAGTTATTAATGAACTTTCCTTTGTTCTCGATCAATGAGTTCCCCGCCACTTCTGTTATCAGCCAGTACTTTCCAGGCTCCTTTTACTTGACTGGTGTAATGTTCATTTCAAGCAACTAGATCTTTCAGTGCAACTGTCATTGCCTGTGGATCTTTAAAATTGTTTATGTTAAGGGTATCTACAGAGGTAAAAATGCCTTCCTTGCTGCTGACAGTCGTGTGCTTTGAGGCATCTCTTGCCATCTGATTGGTCAAAAAATATGTGGTACAAGAAAACCCTGGTGATGTCAGAACTGAGGTTGGGAATTTCTGGTTGGCCAACTGGAAAGAGATGCTTAATCCCGTCTGAAAGGATTCCTACCTTCACATATTACTTGCGATAAAAAACATCACTACTAATCAGGGACGCTTGGTATTTTCAGAGGGCAGTCAGACTGCCAGCAGGTAGCAGTTATTTTTTCCTCAGTTAACATCACTTCCTCTCAAAATATCAATGAATTGACAGACATAAAGGTTACATTTCTGTAATTTTTGCTATATCAGCAGTACATCACAACCCCAGCCATCCTCCTACAGTGGAGTGTTTGTTAATCTTTGCTGTCTGCTTTTCATTTCTATAGAGTCTGTCTGAGATATTTGGAGTTTTGGAGTTCCAAACAAATTCAGGGAGTTTGGTGTAGATAGCCTTTCCCATGCTTTTAATCCATTGAGTATGGGCACATATCCTTAACTTCTCCTTGGCTATCGGGTGTACACTAGCTATGGGCTTATAGCTAAAGTCCATGCTTCATCAGTCTTTCACCACAGGCTCTCCCCTGTATTTCCTCATTGTGTGAAGATATTTGAATAAATAAACAGGCTTTGAACTATATGAATGAGTATTAGCTACTTTCCAATGCAAAGCATGACTTTAAAGAGGGGGATAGCACATTGGGTTACCAGAGAGTCTATTTTGTATAGTTAGTGTTTGGTTGAGTAGACCATGCTCTTTGTATATAGACACTAAATGATGTAAGCTTTTCTGAAGCCCCCTGCCACACCATGTAGTTAATTCACTGTCCTTTTGAAAGGATGTAGAACTTTATTTTTAACAGAGGCACTCATCAATGTTAGTCTCATTAGCTAAGCTAAAAATACTGAATCTGTAGGCACGTCTTTAATGTCTGTTAACTAGCTTTCACAAAACGTTGTGGATGTCTTATAGATTTTCTGTTTATTTTCAAAACAAATTATTTTGTAAGCAAGAAGCTCTTGTGGTAACAAATTTATGTTTTCCAGATTCTTCATGGAGTCCAGCTAGAAAATAAATTAAATGCAGTAAAATGTTATAGGTGAAAAGGTCACTAACTACTTTAGGTTGTTTAGACTGCCACCTCCCCCAGCACACTTTCTTTACTGTGTTGGAGGCCTCTGTAAAGTTATCCATATTGTTATACAGTAGACTCCCTCTTATCCGGTCTTGCTCGGACCGGAGCTTAGGCTGGATAAACGAATGGCTGGTTAATCAGAAAAAGCATATAAAATAGCATTTATAGGTTTTAAATCGGCTAGAATAAAATGATTTGTGTTAGTATACATTTTCCTAATGAATATGACGTCTAAAACTCAAATGTCTGTCATTATTTAGCCCAGAGGAGGTGAAAGTGTTGTTCTTCTGTGTTGTCTTTTCCTAGGGCTACGGCAGCAATTTGATGGCTGGTTAAAGAGAGGCCGGATAAGAGGGAGTCTACTGTACTGTATCATCTAATTTTAAAGCTTGCTCCTTTGATTCTTGCTCACTTTGTAAAGAAAAATGTTAACATCTGATTTGCAATCTCCCCCTTTCGTTTGTCGATTGTTGCCTGTCTTAAACTGCTAAATTCTCACTTATTTCTTGTGTAATCCTTTCCTTCCTTGCACAGGTTTGTATGCCCAAATCGTATCATTCCTGCTTCAGTCCCATGGGTCCTCTGTTTTGAAACAATCAAACTTTAATAACTTCCTCAAACTTCTTTTCTGGCATGCCTTTTGCCATCTTAGTGAATCTCCTTTATTATATTGAAATACCTGTTCATCCTAGGCCTCCAGAGCTATGTGCCAAGCGACCTGTTATAGTTAAGATATGAAGGTGTATAGATGATACAGATATTTACACTGACCCAGGCTGCATGAGAATCGAGCCAGTTTTATACATTCATTATGTAGTAGTAGTTTAGGTAAGAGAAGCATGTTTAACTTTGTTGTTTCTGTTGCTGTGTAAATGTATGCATCTGTGTGTATGTCTATATATATATCTATATATATATATATCTATATATATCTATATATATCTATATATATCT